>NC_134581.1:119517500-119742500 GCF_037038515.1 Microtus pennsylvanicus | reverse complement strand
TCCATCTATCTATCTATCTATCTATCTATCTATCTATCTATCTATCTATCTATCTATCTATCTATCCGTCTGTCTGTCTATCTATCTATCTATCTATCCGTCTGTCTGTCTATCTATCTATCTATCTATCTATCCGTCTGTCTATCTATCTATCTATCTATCTATCTATCTATCTATCTATCCATCTGTCTATCTACCATCCATCCACCATCTGTACATCTAGTTATCATCTTTTTTCCCCTATTACAGCTTAGAATGCAAGAGACATCAGAACTAAAAGGAGTATGGCTAGAGACCCTGCAAGGCACATGATATTTAGCAGAAACTCTCATGGTGGAGCAGAGAGAGCATTATGCTGACACCCGGAGAAGATCCACACCAGCTGTCTGGAGATGTCAGTTAGGCTAGGAAGAGCCTGAAGCTATGGAGTCTGAGAGGAGGAGCTAACCAGCTGGCCTTCACGTGGCTTGATTTTGCTGCAATAGAAGAAATCAAAACCGGTGGTCACTAATGAAGGGAAGATGCACACGATAACTCATTAAGGTACCCCAACAAACAGATGTTGAGCACCTTATACTCAAAGTCCTCAGAAGAGGACAAGTTTCTGTAATGTGGAAAGTTGACAAGGACAGCCTTTCCCTTTGGTGGCCTTCCAGAGCCACTGTGGAGTGCAGCAGATTGTTTATCTAGGGAGGATGTTACCTTGCTTTAACTAAAGTGGCCCCCACTGAGAACTCATAAAGAGAAGCTCAGGGGGACATCAAGGAAGAGGCAGTGCTGGACCCTCTCCAGGCCTCAGGATGATCTGTGTGTCAGCCATGTTAGTGAGACAAACGTCCTATCTTACCTGACACAGTTGGGATAACCAAGAAGACAATTTGGAATGTGGATTTGCATCCACCAGCATTAACAAGGTGCGAAGAGAATACTGGGTCTTATTAGAATCCTGAACTTAACGATAGTGTGGAGTTATCCTCATTAGTAAAAACATAATCACAACAAGAGCAAAGATGGTGGGTAGCATTAATAAAATGAGGGATTGTTTAAAAAGTAGAACACCTTTCATCTTTATCTTATTGTTTTTATTCTGTTTTGTACATGTTTTATAGGAACCTGGAGAACTCACACCTATGTAAATATGCCTACCCATCAGAAGTTAAGGCTCACTGAGAAGGGTGTCTGGGGTTGTGAAGGACAAAAGGAGATTGTCCAGCATCTATCCACGGATAGGATTAAGAAAACAACTGCTCCAGAAGTCAAGCATATAACAGGTCCTTCCAGCAGAGCTAACCAAGCACAGGCTGGATAGATCTTTACTTCATGGGGAGGATTTAAGTCACCTTTGGAACATTAGACTATATGATTTTATGCTCTTTCTGAGACAGAATCTTCCGATGTGACCTCCCGTGGCCTGAAATTACAGTTCTGCATCCCTTGATTATCCAGGATGACTTTACTTCCATCCCTGGTTTATCTATGTCTCTTCTGTTTCCGGCGGATCTCAGTTAGCTTTTCCATGGAGATCACCTCATTTCACCTTTCGGCACATGGGTGTGTGTGTGCCACTGTCTCTGCTAGGAGACGAAAGCCTTTACGAGCAGAGGAAATCTGGTATTTTATTTTAACTTTTATTTTTTGTGTGTTTATGTATGTATGCATGCACGTATGTGCAGGAGTACCTTGTGCGTGTACTCAGGCATGTGTGGACATCGGTGGACAATGTCAGGTGCTGAACTTCAGATCCCCCTGCCTCTGCCTCCAAAGTAGACACACACCACCATAACTGTTTTGTTCAGTGCTGGACTGAACCTGTGACTTCATGCATACTGGGTAAATATTTGACCAGCTATGCTACAAACTCAGCCCCCGTTGTTTTATGAGACAGGGTTTCTAACTGGCCTGGAAATCCCCCAGTAGTCCAGGCTGGCTCGTGAGCCCTCCCTGTCGCCACCTCTCAGCACTGCATAACAAGATAAAGCCACCACAACTAGCTTTTTAACGTAAGTTCTAGGGATTGAACTCAGGTCCTTGTGCTTGAGAGGTTCCCTGCTTGCCCTTGTATTTCTCTCTGTACTCTTAAAGCATCTCAACCTACGCTTTATATATTGGTGACATTCAATAAATGTTCATTAGTTTAAATTATGGAGTATTATTGTTTTAATAAAGGCAAAACTAAGTAGAGATAACATGTCAAATTCCAAAGAAATGAATGCAGGGGGTCATTGGCAGCCACGTCTTCAGATCAGCGTTGTTAAGAATGCAGACCATATCCAGCTTTGAATACCCATGTTAAAATGTTGTCCTTGTGCAAAGATACTGTCATCAGTCACCATGATGGCTCTGTCATCAACAAGTCCCAGCACCTCCAAGGGGTCTCCTCTTACAATGATAATCAACCCATACATTTTAACTGAGAAGCTGAGCTGTTCATATTATATTGTGAATAGCCACTGTGAATATGATATTGGTGATACTTATGTTCCATTCTCAAAGAGCCCAGAGTGGAATTTAGGGTTAGGAGGAGGTTTACTCTGGAAGCAGAGCTTCATGAAACACCAGGTGCTGCTTCAGGTGTTGGTGCCAACAGAATTCTCAAGCAATCCAGGGGAAAGAGGGTTTTCACAGGCAGAGAGTTCTGGAGAAGAGGCTTGAGCAGGCCTCCAAAAGCACTGCCTGAACGCCTTGCTAGCTGGTGAGAATGGTGTTCCTCCTGAGGCATCAGCCCCCTCTCTGATGCTTCCCTGGCATTTGCTGTCAGGTTCTGACAGCAGAATCCAGACATAAATCTGAGAGCTTCTTTATCCTTAGAATAACCAGCCTTTGTGCGCCGCCACAGTCAAACCCAAAACCTAAGGCTTTTGTCCATAAAGATGGCCTATTGTGTTTGGGTCGTCCGAAATTCCTTAGAGTGATAAAATCAAACCTGTAATTTTATGAGCATAGATAGTCCCTGCAGAGGGAGAGGTTCAGAGAACTTGCAGGCCAGATGGTTCCTCTGGGGAGAGCCTGGAAAAGGAACCGAGTGCTCAGGCTGAGTGGAGAACTTAGCTGGGTGAGGAAGCTGTAAATCTCAGTCTTCGTGACAACATGAGCCGCCAACGCCTCAGAAATGGCCCCACCAAGCTGTTCCTGCTGTAGGTAGACCCAGGGCGGGTAGGTCTATGGAGGCTGGCTGGCAGGCTTGCCACAGCTAATCTGAGCCTCCTTGTTGACCAGCTCTGCGGTCTTTGCAAGGCTTTCGCTGCCACCGGGAGAGTGGATTTGGTGTTGTCCTTTGCTCAAATCCACTTTTGCTGCTGAGCACAGAGTTTAGACTCTTAACTGAGAGTTCCCGAAGGAGGTTTTGCCGCTCATGATGGATTAGGAGAGTAACTCACTGTGAACGCTACAGAAATAATGGGAGTAACGGCCGGAGAAACAGCTCAGTCAATAAAGTGCTTGCTTTGCAAGAATGAGGACCTGAGTTCAATTCCCAAAACGCACATAAAAACAAAACAATTTTTTAAAAAAAGTCTGGGGTAGAATATGTTTTGTCTTTATCTCATTGCTTTTATTCCAAAGGAACCATGGAGAACTCACATCTGTGCAAATAAGCCTGCCCATCAGAAGTTAAGAGCTCATTGAAAAGGCTGTTGCAAGTCTATAATCCCAGTTCTAGAGAGGCAGATGCAGGCAGATCCCTGGGGCTCACTAGTCAATCAAACTTGTCTACTTAGTGAGTTCTAGTCCAGTGAGAGACCATGTCTGATAGATAGGTAGATAGGTAGATAGAAAGATAGATAGATAGATGATAGATAGGTAGATAGATAGATAGAAAGATAGATAGATGAACAGATAGATTGATGGATGAATGGATGGATGGATGAATGGATGGATGGATGAACAGATGGATGAATGGATAGATGGATGGATGGATGGATGAACAGATGGATGGATGGATGAACAGATGGATGGATGGATAGATAGATGAATGGATGGATGGATGAACAGATGGATGGATGGATGGATGGAGGGATGGATGGATGGATGGATGGATGGATGGATGGATATATAGATAGACAGTAAGGTAGACAGATAAAAAATGAATGGTTCCCAAGACACTTGAGCTTACCCTCTGGCCTACATACACACATACATATGTGTGATATGGGTGGATGTGCAGCCACATTCACAGACAAATATGAACATGCCCATGTATAAACACACACAAACACTCAAAAAGAAGTAAGTCAGTTAGGACGCAGGCAAGCCATACCACTTTCTACTCTCTGGTTATCAGGAAAGGTGGCTACATGGTTTCCAGCTGCAGGAGACAGTCGTCTTTGCTCTTCATTCATTCTGTTAACTCACAGCAAACTGGAATTGTTGATTCCTTATGTCCCTGTTTCTCAGTGCATGAACTCAACAAGCTTCTGCTGGCATCCCAACCTCTGAAGCTGTTCTCTCAGTTCGCAGCCCACAGCCTAGTAACACTTCTCTGGCCTCTAGAGGGTAATAGATGTAGGAAAAATGGGAAGAGCACACCCTTTGGGATACATTGTAGCAAGTGGCTGCCGTGTGCCACAGAGACACGAGTACCAGTAGCTAAGCTCCTGATGGGTGAGGCACATGCATTTGTCTTGCTCTGGGCTGGGCAGAGGGGGCTGTGCACACAAGGATGATCAGCCTGACGGTGGCAGCTCCCGGCTGGCAATCAGGGAAAAGCTTGGGTGACTTTGGTGTCTGTGGTTTGAATGGACCGTGATCTCTCTGAAACTCAGTTGGAATGTCATCTCCCTCGTAGGTCATTAACAAGGAGAAGAAGATTGTCTGGCTATGAAGAGTAGGGATCAGTCCCCTGGGAAGAGTCTAGGGTTAGAAGAAAGGAACAGAGTAGAATTCCCATTCTTGACTCTAAGTGGCTTTGTAGAGAGAGAAGATCCAGATATCCAGATACACACACCCTACTGTCTCTGGGTGTAAGATACCTGTCATTGTTCAGGGATGCTGCCAGTGAGAAAGTCACCACCACAGCCATGATATACTTCTTTTTCTTAAAAACGTAACCTATCTTGTGCTATTATAAAGAGAAAAGTGGCCTAAGACAGGGCTGAAGCCTGGGTTAAACTTGGGAAGTTTGAGAAACGGTGTAAGAGAATTTATACTAAAGGATCCGTTTAATCAAGGTTACAGAATCGTGTTCAGTGAGTTCTTAAAGCAAATCATTCATCCAATGAACATCCATGGGACATCCCCCTAGGTACCGGGAACACAGCATCCAAAAGACAGATTCCTGCTTTCATAGAGCTGCTACGCCAGCAGAGCAGATAAAGAAAATCACAAATAATAAAGAATGCAGCATGGTGGGTGGGGTGCATGAAGAAAGGAGTGGGAAAGGGACAGCCTAGTGGAGAGTGAGGGTGTTCTAAAGGGCAGCATGCAAGGTAGAAGAACACTAGGTCTTCTTTCTGTCCATGTTGTGTGTGAGGCTGTCAGTCTTCCAAATGTTTGCCTGAGGGATCATCCAGAAATGAACCACATCACCTCTCTGTTTATAGTCATTTGGATTACCCTGGGTATATGACGTGCATGCGCACATGCGTGTGTGTGCGTGTGTGTGTGTGCGCATGTGTGTGTGTGCGTGTGTGGGGGGGGTGTCAGGGTGTGGGGATTGGATGCATATGACCCAGATTGCAAGTGAAGGTCAAAAGACAGCTTTCTAAAGTTGGTTCTTTCCTACCATGAGTTCCAAGAATCAAACATGGGTCATCAGGTTTGTAGGGGACCTGAGGAGCTTCAATTGTCAGTTTGACACAGTGTAACATCGACAGGAAAGGAAACCTCAGTTAGGAATTGTCTAGACTGGGTTGGCCTGTGGGCATGCGTAAATGTGAGTCGAGCCAGTTCAATTGCTGGGCCCTGGACCAAATGAAAAGGAAGGAGTGGTCTAAACACTAGCAGGCCCGCATCACCTCATGGCTCTCTCGTCTGTGGGCGTTAGGTGACTAGCCTGGGCTTACCCTCATGGATGGAGCTAGAACTGTACTAAACCATTTTTCCTTTGAGTGGCTTTTGTCAGGATATCTTATCACAGCAAACGCTCTTACCTCCTGAACTAGGACGTCAGTCCTGCCGCTGGCTGCTGTGTCATTTCTAACCTCCCTAGCACAGACCTGTGCTCTGTCCTCTCCTGCCTCCAGCACCCCTTCTTCTGGGGCCGTCTGTTGCCCCCACTGTCTTCTTCCATCTCACACTTCCGCTCAGGAGCCAGGGAATTGATTCTGGGGAAATTGGAGCTACGTGGGCAGTCCACATCACCCGCACCTGGACAGAGTGATCCAGTTAGGACTGGTCCGGAAAGGCTGGCAGGGAGCACACTAACCACGCAGCATGCACGAGGGAGACTCCTCGGGGAAATCTACCTGGAGATAAGTAGGGATTGGAAAGCAGAAGGAAGAATCTGGAGCGGAGGGAGCCAGTGTCTGAGCCTGGAGGACCTAGAAGGTGCATGAGGGTATGAGACCATCTGGTTGTCAGGGCAGCCCCGATACTACAGCAACGGCTAGAAACAAATTCTCAGGCCCCACCTCTATTCTGAGGAGTGAAAGACTTGGGAGCAGAGTCCAGCCACCTGTTTCTATAAACTGAGTGCACGATTCTGACTCTTGTTAAAGCCGGGAAGCCAGGGGCTTGTTTAGCTACCTCGGCCCGCGAATGGGCTCGCTAGTTTAAGGCGACTGAGCTGGGATTTTGCTTCCCTATGTCACCTTTATTTTGACCTGGCAGGACTCCGATGATGCAAGGACAAAGGCAGCTTTGGTTGTATCCTTCTGGTCTCCAGGAATCTGCTTGGCCGTGGGTGGGGAAAGGGGGAGGGAGTATGCGTTTGCCTCTGGGTGAAACTTTAGAAAAGCCTCATTCTCTTTGTCTTTTTCATCTTATCAAGACTTCTGCTTATTAGGACAAAATATGCATACAATTTTATTTTAACAACATAGGTGTACAGATCGGTAGTGTTAAATACTCAGTGTCGTGCGGTCAGTACCATCTTTCATTCCCAAATAAACTTTGCTCCCAGTAAACAGTGAGTCCCCTTCTCTCCTGTCCTTGGTGCCTGGTAACCGCCCTTCTCTTTCCCTCCTCTGCGCATTGGTTACTGGGGACCAAGGGGTGGTATAGATACAGCCCTTGTCCTTTGGTCGGTGACTCCTTGCATGAGGCATAATGTCGTCAAGATCTGCCCATGTTGTCTTACAGATCCGGGTTTCTTGTCTGGTGACGGCTGCAGTCTGCTGTACACACCCTCCATGTCCTGCTTACCCATCATCCATCAGCAGATGCTTGGGCAGCCTCCAGCTCTGGGCTGCCAGGAAGGCGCATGCGCAGATGTCTGCTGGGGTATCTGCCCTGTCTTCGATTGTTCTAACCATGACTCCCTCACAAATCCACGCTCGCCTTCTGCCCTCTTTCCTGCCAGTGCACTGAGATCGGTTCCGGATACTTGGAATATTTTTCTCCTACTTTTTAAAGTGTTCCCAAGTAACTCAATGCCCTGTTATACAACTAAAAACACACGCTACACCCTTGTTAGAATTCTTTAAGTGTGAGTCATAGCCCTGCCCTCAAAGAGGAAGGGAAACTCACAGGCGTAGACCTGGCCCCAGAAACGGCTTTAGATGTCTTTATCTTATAAAATTGGTGTAGTGACTTTGCGAAACAAGGATTCTTATCATCCACAGACGAGGAAACGCCATTTCGGGGGTGGGGGTGGGGACGACAAATTGCATCCCTGATCTCACAAGCCCCAGATTAGAATCCTGACAGCTCTGTGGGTCTGTAGAGCAATTACATAATCTTTTTAACCTACTCCACTTTCATGTCCAACCGGAGAGATGCAGCTTTGTTACAGAGTACTGAGCACACCTAAAAAATATTTGTAAGGGTTTATTTTAATTTTGTGTGCATGAATGCTTTGTCTCCAGGTGTGTACGCACACCACACACGTGCAGGGCCTCCTCGGAACCGAGCATCAGATCCCCTGGAACTGGGGTTGCAGATGGTTGTGAGCCACCCTGCTGGGAAACACAGTCAGGTTCTCAGTAAGACCAACCAGCGCTCTTAACCACTACGCTAGCTCTCCAGTCCAGTGATCGTAGATATTAGAAGTGGGAATGCTTCTAACCCCCTGCCTGGAGATTAGTCTGTACTGAAGATTTAACTTCCTCAGGACCTCAGAGAATCAGTGACATTTATATCAACAGTAGTTAAGAGCGCAAGCATTCCTAGGGTGGGGACTAAGCCCCGATGAAGGGAGGGGGAGAGTATGGGCATGGGCTACGTGAGGGGCAGAAACCAGCCCTTCCGAAGTGGAAAGCACCTATTATTACTGAACACTAAGCAGGAGGTTCCATGAATATCAGATCAAAACTGAAAGTGCTTTCTGAAAGCAGTGTGGCCTAACTCTTGCACCAGGAGGAGGAGCCCTTGAAGAGGCCTTGTCCCCGCTGGACATCTTGCACAAGCCGTCCAAACACACCACGTCCATTGTTTCCTCATTCACGAGGAGGGGTATTTACACCTGCTCTGCATGGCTGTGTAAGACTCTGCGGTAGAAGGTGAATAAAGTCTCGGTCCTGGCTCCTGACCGCTCAGTCACAGCAGCGGCTGCCGTTGCGGTCATCAACATGCATCAACATACATCAACAGCATCAACATGCATCAACATACATCAACAGCATCAACATGCATCAACATACATCAACATGCATCAACATACATCAACAGCATCAATATGCATCAACATGCATCAACATATATCAACATGCATCAACAGCATCAACATACATCAACAGCATCAACATGCATCAACATACATCAACAGCATCAACATGCATCAACATACATCAACAGCATCAACATGCATCAACATATATCAATAGCATCAACATGCATCAACATACATCAACAGCATCAACAGCATCAACATGCATCAACATGCATCAACAGCATCAACAGCATCAACATACATCAACAGCATCAACATGCATCAACATACATCAACAGCATCAACATGCATCAACATACATCAACAGCATCAACATACATCAACATACATCAACAGCATCAACATGCATCAACATACATCAACAGCATCAACATACATCAACAGCATCAACAGCATCAACATGCATCAACAGCATCAACATGCATCAACAGCATCAACATACATCAACATACATCAACAGCATCAACAGCATCAACATGCATCAACATGCATCAACATGCATCAACAGCATCAACATGCATCAACAGCATCAACATACATCAACATGCATCAACATACATCAACAGCATCAACAGCATCAACATGCATCAACAGCATCAACAGCATCAACATACATCAACAGCATCAACATGCATCAACATACATCAACAGCATCAACATACATCAACAGCATCAACATACATCAACAGCATCAACATGCATCAACAGCATCAACATGCATCAACAGCATCAACATACATCAACATACATCAACAGCATCAACATGCATCAACATACATCAACATGCATCAACAGCATCAACAGCATCAACATGCATCAACATGCATCAACAGCATCAACAGCATCAACATACATCAACATACATCAACAGCATCAACATACATCAACAGCATCAACAGCATCAACATGCATCAACATACATCAACAGCATCAACATACATCAACATACATCAACAGCATCAACAACATCAACATGCATCAACAACATCAGCATGCATCAACATACATCAACAGCATCAACATACATCAACATACATCAACAGCATCAACAGCATCAACATGCATCAACATACATCAACAGCATCAACAGCATCAACAGCATCAACAGCATCAACATACATCAACAGCATCAACAACATCAACATGCATCAACATGCATCAACAGCATCAACATACATCAACAGCATCAACAGCATCAACATGCATCAACATGCATCAACAGCATCAACATACATCAACAGCATCAACAGCATCAACATGCATCAACAGCATCAACATACATCAACAGCATCAACATACATCAACAGCATCAACATACATCAACAGCATCAACATGCATCAACAGCATCAACATGCATCAACATACATCAACAGCATCAACATGCATCAACATACATCAACAGCATCAACATGCATCAACAGCATCAACAGCATCAACATACATCAACAGCATCAACATGCATCAACATACATCAACAGCATCAACAGCATCAACATACATCAACAGCATCAACATGCATCAACAGCATCAACAGCATCAACATGCATCAACATGCATCAACATGCATCGACAGCATCAACATACATCAACAGCATCAACATGCATCAACAGCATCAACATGCATCAACATGCATCGACACGCCCGTGCTCAGCCGAGTGCCAACAGGGAAGCGTGGCTCTTCCTGGTCTCAGAAGTGTTGACCCAGAGTGCCATTTGAGGGAAACTTCTAGACAACAGAGGTCAGTCTGGAGTACAGAGGTGGCATCAGTGGCAGAGGGGACGTCGAAGGGGCTTTTGTAACCACTGGGAATTGAGAGCACTAGCAGGGGCTAGAGAGGCTGTAGGAGAAGGTGGACCAGAAAGCGAAGAGCTAGCAACCTGCCAGACCATGGGAATAAAGCCTTAGAGAGAGGAAAAGTCCAGGATCACCGTACATAAGACAGAGGAGATTCATGGAAGCAGGAACCAAGACTGAGGTAGGAGAGCTGATGGTCTGGAGATGGGGTGGATGTGACAAGAAGGTTGTCACAACCCATTCCAGAATGTTGACAAGACATCGAAAAGAACAAAGAGCCCGGTGCTTCCACACACTGAGCGAGCAGCTGATACCAGAGACTCTGAAAGGAATTCCGCATGCCAGAGAGAGAGAGAGAGAGAGAGAGAGAGAGAGAGAGAGAGAAAGGAGAGCTCAGGAAGGATAGGGTGGACCTACATGAACAGATAGCAGTGCTCTTCATGTTAAATACTCTCACTATTTAAACAACAGAAAAACAGGTGAGGGGTTCTTTCGTGACGATCTCACAGAGACCTGGATACTACAGACCCCACATTTACCCTGCCCACAGGATTGCTCTGTGAGACGAAGGGCCAAGTGGTCTGTGCCTCTGCTCTGGATGAAGGAAGGAAGGGGTGTTTCAGAAAGCTGTGTTTTCCTGTGCTGGGGATTTCTGATACTTATCTGCACGTTCCTCGTGTGTTAGCCCTCTGATGAGACAGTAATACAGCCTTGATTCTCACGCTAGCATTCCACGACCATTTGTCTGGACATTCTCTGCACGGCTCCTGGTTGCTAGGCTACTCATCAGAACTACTGCCTTTCACATTTCTTCAAGGGTTTCCGTGTATCCACCACTACTTTAACCATGCTCCATTATTTTCCCAAAAACAAAGTGGAATTCATTTGGTCTAGCCATGGTCATATGGTTTTAATCTCTTCATTTTATTAATATATGCATGCTCAGGCTTGCATGAGTATGTGTGTGCATGTGTGTGTGTGTGTGTGTGTGTGTGTGCAGTGCACTCCTGCACTGGTGCTCAGGCTTGTGTTAGTATGTGTGTGTGTGAATGCATGTGTGTGTGTGTGTGTGTGTGCAATGCACTCCTGCACTGGTGTTCAGGCTTGTGTTAGTATGTGTGTGTGCAATGCACTCCTGCACTGGTGTTCAGGCTTGTGTTAGTATGTGTGTGCATATGTGTGTGTGCAATGCACTCCTGCACTGGTGTTCAGGCTTGTGTTAGTATGTGTGTGCATATGTGTGTGTGCAATGCACTCCTGCACTGGTGCTCAGGCTTGTGTTAGTATGTGTGTGTGTGCATGCATGTGTGTGCATATGTGTGTGTGTGTGTGTGTGCAATGCACTCCTGCACTGTTGCTCAGGCTTGTGTTAGTATGTGTGTGTGTGCATGCATGTGTGTGCATATGTGTGTGTGCAATGCACTCCTGCACTGGTGTTCAGGCTTGTGTTAGTATGTGTGTGTGCATATGCACTCCTGCACTGGTGCTTAGGCTTGCATGAGTGTGTGTGCATGTGCATATGTGTATGTGCATATTTGTGTGTGTGCATGCACTCCTGCACTAATTCTCAGACTTGCATGAGTGTGTGTGGGTGCATGTGTGTGTGCATGCACACACGTGCATGCATCTTGCACTGGTGCTCAGGCTTGCATGCCATAGCGTACATGCAAATATCAGAGGATGACTCATGGAAACTGAGTCTCTTCCTCTGCCCATGGATTCCAGGGATGAAACACAAACCATCAGGCTTGGCGGTGAGCGGCTTTGCCTGCCAAGCCATGTCTGTAGCTGTTTTGGCCTTTTAGATCACATTCTGTCTCAGTAAAGATGACCCAATCTAAGAGTTATTCTTAAACTGAGATTTTTCTTTGGCTTTTGAATCGTGTCTGATTATTTTTATGTAAATCACAGTGTTGGTTGTTTCTCTGCGGTCTTAGAACACTGCAGTGCCATCCGTTTCTTATCTCAGCAAGGTGACATGCATCACCAGCTGAATTCTTGAAGCGAGGCTCCTTGCTATTTTGAGTTAAAGGAGATGGTAAATGAAAGTGATTACACTTTCTATAGGCACTGTGGTGTCTCCAGAGGCAGTTTCAGGACCACACTGAATATCAAAATCCAAACTAGAAATGTTTGGTGAAAGCTGAATTACCATGAGCTAACAACCTAGGTGAGATAGAACACCAAGTCTAGGGGTGAATTTTGCTTTTTATTCATAGACTTTGAAGAATACATTTGAGATTCATGAACGGCACTCCTCATATGTGCATCTCTCTGAGCCTAGCGCTGTCCGTCACAGGAACACTGCCGTGGGATTATTTAGTTCCTCTTCTGCTGCATCGTTAGTTATATAAGGAAGAGACCATGTCTGCCCTGTTCATGTCCTTGGTGCAGTTCCTGGGTCGATCGTAACGGTCATGCAACATATATTTGACTATCTAATCAGTGAATGACGACAATAGGCTTCTCCATGTGACTAGTCACACAGAATGCTCAGACATACTTCCTGAATATGTCAGTGTTACCATCGACATCACACTTGGGTCCATAAAGCCTCTGTGAGTCATTTGGTGTTGCAGTTCTCAGCTTTAGATGCAGCTAGAAATGATGCAAAGAATTCACACGAGTCCAATCCCCAGATATCCTGATACAGTCAGTGCAGGTTGTGTTCCAATCTCTGGGGGTCATAAACTGCCCCCAGGCATTGATAACAAACAGCCAAAGCTGAGTTGTCCTGATCTGTCATAACCTCTTCCTTTTATGGATAAAGAAGTTGAGGCCAAAAGACCTGAAGTAATTGGTTTGTCGGTGAGTTTGTGGCAGAGAAAACCTGGGTGCGCTGGTGCTCCAGCCAGCATGCTCTCTGCTGTACCTGGTTTCTCAGATCGGCTCACTCCAAGTCACTTGCTCTTTTTTAAAGTGTATATTTATTATATATACTTTATTTATTTATTTTAAAGTGTATATTTATTATATACAAGCTTCAGAACATGTGTGTGCTGTGAAATGGCTGGATTGAGCGAATTAGCGAATTCACACTTAGAATTTTTGTCACAAGAAGACTAAACATCTGCTTTTTGCATGTTTAATGTCTTGTGTGTGTGTGTGTGTAGGTGAGCATGTGTGTGTGCATGCACGTGTGTGCATGCATGCATGTGTGGTGTGTGTAGATGTGCATTTTTATTTTCCGGGGTAGCTTGTTTTTTTTTTTTTCTCATCAGATGTTGAACCAATGGCATATTACAAGCCCTAAGGCTGATGGGAAATGTTTGGGAGAATTCCAAATGAGAACACATTTGCTGGATCAATCGATCCTTACTTATATTCTCCATAAGATGCAAACTTACTGGCCCTCTCCTACTTCTTCTTTTAGGGATGAAACGTTTTTGTCTGCTGGTCCTGCTCAAACGTTGTCTAGTAGACAGCAGCCCCGTGACCTGCCTCGTCTGCAGAAAACCAGCCGAGTTCTGTGGCTCTAGCCTGGAGCTTGTGATCATGCAATGGCTTCCCTTTCAACACACCGGTGAGGAGCACTCCCCTGCCAAGAACTGAAGGCTCGAATTCTGTAATTCATCAAAGCATTCCCCTAAACACGCTGTCAAATAACCTTTCTTTTCAGGAGGTCTAACCCAATAGCCTCCCAGACCCCAGATGAAACCGAGCTGCGTGTCCACGGTGTGCAGGAAGAACAAAGGAGAAATGACTTCAAAGCAGGACCACTCGTTGCATAACGCCTTGTGTTAAGAAATCCATGGCCCATAAAGCACTTACCTACTTTGTGGGGTTTAAATAAAGCAGAGTGCCGTTCCTTTCTACAGTCATCTTTCTGTCAGAATTCCAGCTATTCTATGACTCAGTGGGTATGTGTCTAGATTTTTAAAACTCTTTTTTTTTAAAAAAATTATTTTGGATAAGAATGAAGAAGTCTTCATATGAAGTTTGTAAAGAAAAGTTTATCTAACAAATGATCTGCTGCATCTAACAGATACACACATTTTATTTCACACTTGAAAGAAAGGGTTGTGAGTGACATTCTAAGAACTGAGGCTTACCCTTATTGGAGGAGCGTTTTCTCTGGACCCTCTATCTGAATGTGCAGCCGTTCATTCCTGCCTGCAGATTGGCTAAAATCTGTGGCAGGGTGGGGGTTGTCGATTTCACCTTGGCTGAGCGTTAGGATACAGACCACCAAAGAGGAAGACGGATCAATGTATACACACGAGAGGCCTTTGCCCCAGTTTTCACAAACCTTGTCTGTAGATCCTTCATCTGCAGCACAGCCTGGCAGGCTGCTCACACTGTAGGCTTACACACACACACACACACACACACACACACACACACACACACACACACACACACACACACAGAGGCACTCAGCTGGACTATCTTTCCCAGAACACAGGGGTATCCCGGGACTTGCTCTGTTCAGAATGAGGTATTCCGCTTCCTCTGACCCAGTAAAAGTTCTGGGTGTCTCCCACCCTACTCTGCTCACTGGGTGGCACAGGACCCAAAGAGACCTCTAAAAGAAGATGAAATCACAAACAAGTAGCCACATGTCAATCATTCGTATGCACAGGACTGTGAACTTGGAGAAAGTGAGAAATAAAGTTTTGTTATCGTAAATCGTAAAGTTCCGGTTTTCTATTTATTTTAGTAGCTCTCAATACATTCCCCATTGCTACTCTTCTTTCTTTTGGCCCCTCTGTCTCACTCCTATTATTTCTTATGATGAGTACCTCTCTTTGCCTCTCTCTGTGTGTGTTTGTGCACGCACACGCACGCACGTGTGGTGGCCAGAGGTTGGTAATGACTACCTTCCCTTATCACTCTCTCTGTTCAGTTACCCTGACTGGATAATGAGCTCCGGGGATCCACCCACGGGTCCCCATCCCTAGGACTGGATTTCCAAATGTGTGCCACTGTGCCTAGTGTTTACATGGTGCCGTAATTCAGGTACAAATACTTTCATGTCAAGCATCTTACCCATGGAATGTCTCCCTAGACTGTAGTTCTTTCTTCGTGGCTAAATGACGGCATACATTGGTGGATGTAGGATTAAAGCCTTCACTGTGTTGAAATGATAATCACACAGTTGAAACAATTCGACTTTTTACAAAGCTTACAATTTCAGTACTTGAGATAATTTTTGTTGACTAGCTGTCTGAGTGGATAGTAACACAGGTCAGGTAATTCCCCATGGGGAAAGGCACAAAGGTGGTTATCTCCACAGTAATGACCCAACAGGTGTGGACATGACAACCCTTTGCTGATAAGCTAAAACACCAGTATGCACAGACTTGCAGATCAGTATCTGTCTGAGCACTCAGCTGACTTTGGGTGGCCGTGTGGCTTCTGGACCTTGTAGCTTGGTGTCAAGCTGCTGACTTTGGGTGGCCCTGTGGCTTCTGGACCTTGTAGCTTGGTGTCAAGCTGTAAGTGCTGCCCGGAAAGACATCGGAACTGCTTAGGACTGGATGAGGCTCCCAGGTGAATTCAAGTCTGGAGACAGCAGAGCAAACAACACTCCCAGCTAATGCTCCCCTGTGACCTGGCTTAGGACCTTCTAACTACATTCTTTCAACTGTGGCGTGACAGTTAACCCTTTCTCCTCCTGGCTTCTTTTCCCTAGCTAGTAGCTCTGAAACCGGTTTCAAGGTAGTCCCAGCCAGAGGCTTTCCTACAAAGTGGGCCCCAGGCAACTCACTCTGGATTCAAACAGAAAAACTACATTTTGATGAGCCTTGAAAATTGCATTTTGACATAGGAATTTATTTTTGTTTGAGAGTGGGGAGACCCCATGACCATACCATCTCGTTAGGTTTTATAATACCACACCAACGCCTAGTCTCAGTCTTGCCTTATCTGAATCTACAGCTCATCGCTTCCTGAGCCCCCACACAGAGTCCCACTCACCTACCACCGTCTCCACTTGCTGGATGTCTCATAGACACCTCCTCGAGTATTCCTGGAATAGAGCACTTCACCCCGCCCACTCTTCCATCTTAATTGATGACATCACCATCTTCCCCATGACTTTGCATAAAACTCTGAACTGTGCTGACCTCTGTTATCTACTTCCTCCACATCTAGCCAGTTCTGCTTGTAAGCTGCCCTAATTAGCTCTTAATTATCTCCCCCTCTCCATCCCTACTGCCCCTGCCTTAGTGTGGGATCTGCTCGTCAATCTTCATCTGCCATTACCAGACTTCAAGCAACTCCAACAGCCTGATGACTGCTCTGACCGTTCCCTAACCTACAGAAGACTTTCTAGTAGTTTCTATTTAATTGCAACTTGGTAGTTAACAAACTGCTTTCTCGTACATTCTCACACTTAAACCTCATAACACTCTATTTTTGGTTTTCTTTTTGAATATGATATTTTGTTGATTTTTGAAAATTCCATTTAATATATTTTGATCATACTCACTTTCCACTCCTTTCCCTAATTCTTCTGAGATCCACCCTATCTCCTGGGGGACAATGGTCTGTACCCTGCCGCTTTTATTTTAATAAACGCTGATTGGCCAGTAGCCAGGAAGGAAGTATAGGTGGAGCGACCAGGCAGGAAGTAGAGGTAGGGCAACGAGAATTCTGGGAAGAGGGAAGTTTCAGTCTACAGTCGTTACCCAGACACAGAGGAAGTAAGATGTGACTGCCTTGTCGAAAAAGGTACCAAGCCACGTGGCTAACACAGACAAGAATTATGGGCTAATATAAGTTATGAGAGTTAATAAGAAGCCGACCTAATAGGCCAATCAGTTTACAATTAATGTAGACATCTGTGTGTTTCTTTGGGGCTAAATGGCTGTGGGACCTGGAGGGACAGAAACCTCAGTCAATACCATCCCTACCGCTTGTTCTCTTTTGAAAAATAACCAAGTCAATTTGTGCCAGGCCTCCACTGGATGTGACCGGCCTACCTGGGGTGACACTGACTGTCCCTCTCCTGGAAGTCATCCACTGTCCACGGCTTCGCAGAGAGGAGTGGGGGCTCATGATCCCCTCCCCAGCTCTCAACTAGAATGTCGACTGGCTTTGTCTCCAGCACACCTTTTACAGGCAATCACAGTGCTGTGAGCTCATGACCATAGAGGTCCTGCCATGTCCAGAATAAACTGGTTGGCTCTGGTCCTCCTCAACTTTTGGCTCTCGCAACCCCTCTGTCCTCTCTTCTCTGATGGTCCCTGAGACGTGGAGGAAGGGTGTGAAAGCAATGTAACCTTTGTGGCCGAGCACTCCCCTGACTGACACTTGTTTTCCACACTTTGGCCAGTCGTGGTTTTCTGTATTAACCAAGTCTCTGGTGAGATCTGAGATCTGCACTAGGCTATGTGCACAGCAAATGGAATTCAGATGGAAGGTTGATAGCATGCTTCAGCAGAACGATAGTAAAAGGCTCACCCCAGGAGCCTGGAACCCCCCAACCATGGGATGCTGGCCAGTAAATCTCACATTTTGTCAAGAAGTCATTTTTGTTATTCTAATTTAGACCAGGAAACTGAGGCTTAAATTATTACAGTGACCAAGGAGTCTTGTAAAGATACAGAGCCCTGAGATTTGAAGCCAGTTCTGAAGCCACGACACTGAAGCCAGTTCTGAAGACTGTGTATGTCCACGACACTGAAGTCCGTTCTGAAGACTGTGTGTGTCCACGAGACTGAGCCACAGAGACAAACATGCACCAGCATTTCCTTCAGGAGAATCCCAAAGTTTCCAGTCCAGAGAAGATCTTTAGAACTGTGCCATAGAGCTCCTTCCTGGGCTCCTTGTACAGCTTGAGTGGGAACTCATATTCTAGCATGAAACCTTGATCAGTCACGCAAGCCCTCTCAGCCTCCACTCCCTAATCTGTAGATGAAAGCTGGCAACAGAGTGTGTCCCCCCCCCCCTAGAACTGTCATGGGCCTTCAACAAGTTAGGGCACACGATGTTCTCTGCATTCTGCTTGCACTGACATGCTCAGTCCTGTTGCATGTTGGTTCTAACTTAACAGTCTCATTGTGTTGACTAGTTTTATGTCAACTTGACACAAGCTAGAGACATCTAAGAGGAGGGACCCTGAACTGAAAAAAATGCCTCCATAAAATTGGACTGTAGGCAAACCTGTACAGGAGCAGTTCTCAACCTGTGGGCCATGATGCTTTGGGCGCTGCAGACCAGATATCCTGCACATCAGGTATTTACAATTCAATTGATAACAGCAGCAAAATTACGGTTATGAAGTTGCCGTAAATAATTTTATGGTTGGAGGTCACCACAACACGAGGAACTGTGTTAAAGGGTTGCAGGATTACGAAGGTTGAGAACCACTGCTTTAGGGCAGTCTTTTAATTAGTGATTGATAAAGGGGCGGCCAGCTCTTTGTAGGTGATGCCACACCTGAACTGGTGGTCCTAGGTTCTATAAGGAAGCAGACTGAGCAAGTCACGAGGAGCAAGTCAGTAAGCAGCACCTCTCCATGGCCTCTGCATCAGCTCCTGCCTCTGGGTTTGAGTTCCTGCCTTGGCTTCCCTCAGCATGCTCGGAAAATGCAAGCCACATAAACCCTTTCCTCTTTAAGTTACTTTTGGACCAATGTTTCAACACAGCAACAGTAACCTTAATGAGCAAATCGTCTCACACCATTTCCTTTCCATTTTCTACCCCGGGCAGACCAGTTCCCAATCTGTTACTGTGTCTATGAAGCCTTAAAAATACTGTTGATGACCAGCTCTCCCAGCCAACACCATATGTATCTACCTCTATAGTTAGATACATCGTCAGATAGCAAAGTCCTTAAGATCAGCATAGAATTTCTTCAGAGACTTCTCAATAGGTCTTCAGGTATGTTCCTGCCCAGAAGAGATTTGAACTGCTCTTCCTGCAAATGATTCCAGACTGGTTCTTTTTCATTTCTCTTGTCTTCCAATGCCTTTCCTTGACTCCTCCTACTTCTGACCTCATGTTTGTCCTTGAGACTCTTTCTTGCCCCACACAGCCAGTTCTGACTGTCTGGGTGTAGTTATCAGACCTCAGCCCCAGGCCAGTAAGTGTCTCCAGGCAAGGCTAGTGTGTCTGCCCTTACTCTGTCAGCTGCTCATAGGTTTTTTGCTGCTGGCAATACCCAAGGACTGAGCAACAATGGTTCCAGTAAGATGGTCTCAGTTTATCTCTATTGTTTGTTATTTGTCTTTCGTCAGACAGCTGAACTCTCTCAGGACAAAGAGACCTCGTCCTTGATATCAGTAGCTCCTCCACAGTACCTGCCTTGGTACTATGTATTGAATGCTCACTGATTGAATAGACAATTCCTTCCCAGCCTAGTGGCGGTGGCTCTAAGTTCTCCGGACCACGAGGAGGCATCTCCTGGCACAGGTACTGCATCTTCAGTTACACGGCCAGGTTCAGACAAATGGGAAGAGCAGACAGAGATGGCACTGGGGGCTTAGGATTTTCACCACAGTGTGGAAGCGCATTATCAGCTTAACTATGGAAGGATTTTCTTACCCTTTCCCATTATACCGCTATCCATCATTTCTATAGGCTTGGATGCTATCAACATCCTTTATTCATTTAACTGCATTGTATATATTTCAGAATTAGTGCTGTGCTTTTTACCAAAGTGATTTGTTAATATTAGTCTCCCACTCTTGTCTTGTCCATTAGTTCCCTGAAGTAACTCTTTTCTGGTTTTCCAGATTTGTGTGTGTGTGTGTGTGTGTGTGTGTGTGTGTGTGTGAGAGAGAGAGAGAGAGAGAGAGAGAGAGAGAGAGAGAGACCCTGTTGAGTCATCTATTGTGAGGTATGTATTACAAAATGTTGATTAAATTGAAAGACACAGGGCCGTTTTCAGCGATGAGCCAATTTCATTTTCTGTTTGATTCAACAAGCATGGCTCTCGCTGAATACGTTTTTCCATAATTATTTTTGACTCTACAGTGATAGAGATGCCTAGACGATCACGTTTCTTTTCACTTCCAAATGATCGTGATGTGTGGTTCTGAGACTGAATTTAAGACCACGATGCCTCCTTGTTTATGACGATCTTGGAATTAGTCAAAAGATTTTAAAATGCTATTATTTTACTAAATGAAAGATGTACTTTGAAATTACTGATTGCTAAAATTTCTAATGTCATCACGGGGCCATACCACTTCTTACCTACCCATCACTGAAAAATATACACTTTAGGGAAATGAACATCATCTCAGTGACATACTACAAGCTGCCTGCCTGGGTAAATTGTTCTTGATGCTGAGTGGCACTACTGGACGGCAGAGCTGGGGATGTAATTTGGTGCAAGCTTTGCAGAAGGCAATTTGACCATCTATGCTACCACACTTAAAAGTGCCTCTTTAAAAATGCATGTACCTTTTCAATTGTTCTAGAATATTCTCCTAAGCATATAGTTGATAGAGGGCTGAAGTTTTAGTTAGATGGTAGTCCTAGGAATTTAGAAGAGGGTACAAACTCATCACAGGGTTGTGGACTGGGAACTAGGAATACGGCTCGGTTGATAAGGGTTTATAAGATGAGGAAGAAAAGGAGAAGTAAGGCACCACGTGGCTGTAATCCCAGCCCCGAGGAGACAGGAGGGTGTATGCAGTCTTGTAAGCCTGCCCAGTATAACTCAGTAAGTTCCCAGTTCAGTGAGTGTCTGTCTGAAATACAAGGTGAGGAGCAATTGAGGAAGACACTAGCCACCACACACAGGCACACACACGTGCACACAAATACCATGCAACACACCTGTAAGTGCATGTTTATACATTCACACACGCAGGTGCACTGAAACATATCTGTGAATTGAATGAAGTAGCATTTTTCAACTAAAGCTTAAGATACTTAGGGCTACTGCTCTCTAAACAGTGTGTGCCTCGGTCTACCATTGACAAGAGATGCGCAAACACCCTTGGGGAAGTGCTTCAGTTAGGACCACTTTCCTGCATCCTTCCCAGCTTCATTATAGGTCAAACTAGAGTCAGTAGGACATCTCATAATTTGGGTCAGTGATCTGAAGAATAACTCGGATAGGGAGAAAATGAGGGGAGTTAAGAGGGGTAAAAAGGCAGAAGGTGAGAAAGGCAGTCCAGGCAAAGGTAGGGGCTTCTGAGTAGGCAGATTCCAGCATTCCGAGGAGACTCTCTTGCGCCACCTTCTGAGCGTTATGTATAAATGCAGCAAATAAAAATTTTTGTTCTTAGGGACTGTATTTCTCTTTTAAATGGTTAGTATACAGCTAAGAGTTTAGAATAGCAAACAAGAAAAAGGAACAACATTGAAAGATGTGTTTAATATTTGCTAACATTAAGAGGTAGTTATGCAATACATGTATGTATTCAAATGAGAGATGCAGGAAATAAAAAAGTGCCCAGTAATCTTGTTTATACACAAGACAAGCTGTAGATTGAGATGCTTTAAGGAAGTAATAGAATTCTAGGCACTGGAATCAGATATAATGCAACAGCAAATAGACAAAACCCCTCGTGAGCAGGTTAGTGAGGAGGGGGAGTATGGAGGAGGAGTGTTGGACTTGATTTTGAGCTGGAGGCAGACTTTTGTAGACTCTGTAGTTCAGCAAGCACACGTTCCATGCAACAGGGAAAAGCTCAGTGTGCTCTCTACTGCCACCTGCTGTTGTCTCTGGGGAAGTTTCACAAGGGTCAGATTAAGATGACTTTAGTCATGAAAATAATACGAAAGTTCATTTGTTCTACACGGCTCTGACAGCACATGGTGCCATCTTGGTGGCATCCTGGAGGTACCTTCTGGCTTTATTCTGCACTCAGTCACTAACAAGGGTGAATCCCTATCCAAGCCCTTATGCACAGGGCTTGCATACAACCTATGCATATCTTCCCATAGGCTTCAAATCTTCACTGGCTTACTTATAATACCTACAACGCACGTGTCATATAAATAGTTGTTATGCTGTATCGTTCAGGAAATCAGATATCATCATCCTGATAGGATATGACAGTGTACAGGCAGACATGGTGCTGGAGAAGGCGCTGAGAGTCCTACATCTTGATCCAAAGGCAACAGGAAGTGAACTGTGTGACTGGGCAAGTAGCTTGAGCATAGGCTACCTCAAAGCCCACCCCTACAGTGATACACTTCCTCCAACAAAGCCACTTCCTAACAGTGCCTTTCCCTATTAGTTCTGGGGGGACTGTAGTCAGAGACTGCTCATTCGTTCCTGGGTGCTAAGATCCGAATAATCACACAGAAACTATATTAATTATAACACTGCTTGGTACATTAGCCCAGGCTTCTTACTAACCATGACAATAGTGAACTAAACCTCTGAACTGTAAGTGAGCCACCCTAATTAGATGTTCCCTTTATTAGAATTGCTGTGGTCATGGTGTCTCCACAGCAACAGAAAACGTACTAATACAGCAACAACACATGGGCATCCTATTGGGATCTAGAAACAGAAGGGAGTGCAGCCAAAATACCATCAGAAGGATGCACTGGCAGGGACGAGGGCTTTATCTGGGATGTCCAATGAACAGATGATGTGGGGCAGGGCAACTGCTTTAGGAAAGCATAGTTTGAGAAATTTCAGAGATCTACGCCAGTTGGTGATCTTGTTTCCTGGCCCAGGGATGATAGAGGCAGAGAAGTTTCCCTGAGGTGTGGCTCGGGATGGATTAGTCTGTATGACGTGGGCAAGCTTCAGCCTAACCTCACCAGTTCTAAGAACTGACTCCAGGAGAAGCAAGAAAGGTTAATTACCTGTGCACCCTAAACTGCTATGGGCTTCTTAGTAACTAGTTTCTTTGTCTTGGATGTACTTGATTTTTGACTTATCTTAAAACCTCACATCAAACACATCTTTTCTGAGTCTGAAGCCCTGATGATGCAGAGTTAATAGGTTTTCTGAAGTCATAAGCTTGTGACTACAGCTGTACTTACTGGTTAATCTCTCCCTCTCCTCTACGCGACAAGACACTTCGAAGGCCAGGAAGCGAGAAGAGGTGCTAGAATGAATGAAGGAAGGAACAAATGAAAGAAATCCTCCCTATTCCAGAGACAGTACCCACACCCCCTCTTTCTTTACTCTGCATCAAGAACCAAATCTCCAGCACGGGGTGGCCACAGCTCCTTCCTTGCCACCACTACTGTGCTGTGACCATACTGGGGCCTTGTGGTGAGGCTGGAAGAGCCGAAGGGGCCCAGGATCTGCGACAGTCACTTACTGAGACCATTATAAATATTTTATGAAATTAATTCATTAGCAAAACAGAATATAAATTTTGAGATTTTAAACTGATAGTAATAATAATTTAGGGCTAAAAATTAAGACCATCAAGACTCCTAGGTTACTTACTAGTTTAAGCATTTTGCTTACTTTTGTGTGTGTGGTGCTGCAGATCAGACCCAGGACGTCAGGTATGTTAGGTGTGATTGCTCTTCTAGATTGCCAACTTGACTACATCTGGGGTAAGTAAACCCTACGCGGTTGTGCACACCTGTGAGGCTTTTCCTTAATCAGTTCAAGTGTGAAGCCCCACTTGTAACGTGGATCTCTGAGATGGGAAGATCCCCCTGTAACCTGGACCACACCTTCGGCTGGCGGCCTGTATAAAGGACGTGGGACAACGAAGCTGGCATTAGAGCCTAATTCCTCACTGAAGACCAGCTAAGACATCCAGATTGTGTAAAGATTAACACTGGGTTCTTGGGCCATTTCTTGGTGGACAGCCATTGCTGGACCAGCTGGACCAACATCTGTGAGCCATTCTAATATCCCTCCTCTGTCTATTCAATACATACATATCATTCCGTAAGTCCCGTTCCTCTGGAGAACCCTAACACACCAGGCAAGTGTTCTACCATTGAGCTATACCCCAGTCTCCTGTTGTAAGGGTATCTTGATATGAACCAGTATCTTAATATGCTAATCTCTGGGCCCCCCCGAGTAGTGAGGGAAGGGAAGGGTACTAATCTCTGGGCCCCCCCGAGTGGTGAGGGAAGGGAAGGGTACTAATCTCTGGGCCCCCCCGAGTGGTGAGGGAAGGGTACTAATCTCTGGGCCCCCCCGAGTGGTGAGGGAAGGGAAGGGTACTAATCTCTGGGCCCCCCCGAGTGGTGAGGGAAGGGAAGGGTACTAATCTCTGGGCCCCCCCGAGTGGTGAGGGAAGGGAAGGGTACTAATCTCTGGGACACCCCAAGTGGTGAGGGAAGGGAAGGGTACTAATCTCTGGGACACCCCGAGTGGTGAGGAAAGGCTACCATCTCAGGTAAAGATGTAGTAACTTCCTGGAGAGTTTGCAGCTGCTTCTGGTATCCAGCACATCTTCATTAAGCCACTCAGCTTACGGCTCTGTGACTTGGATTTACTTCCCCTCAGACGATACTGGTTGATATTTACACACAGGAGAAAGACACAGGCTTCCTGCTTGAAAGCACTTCAGTTAAAGTGAATGCATCCCCACTCGGGTTCCCAGCCTGGCCTCCTCCAACAGCAGCAGCCTGTTTACACAGGGTTTTGGGGGATTGCCTATCTCTGAGAAGCACACAAGTACACAACAGCTTAAAGGAGCCCCTAGGGCTGTTTCCCCTTGAGGGGACAGAGCAAAACTGTAACTGTGCTACAGAAATGTACAAAAGGAAAGGAAACAGTTGAAGCGGGCCCTGAGACCAGCGGCTGCCACACTGTGCAACAGGAACACAGGATCTAAGCAAGGGATGAAGAAACACACAACACTAATTCAGAGTGGATTTTAAGGATTTTTCCCTTTCCATTCTCAGCAGTGCAGAACCAGACCCTGTATGCTGACATTTACTTAGCAGTAACTATTTACTGTGGAGTGGGGGCTGACTCTGTGCTGTGGGTGTGGAGTGGGGGCTGACTCTGTGCTGTGGGTGTGGAGTGGGGGCTGACTCTGTGCTGTGGGTGTGGAGTGGGGGCTGACTCTGTGCTGTGGGTGTGGAGTGGGGGCTGACTCTGTGCTGTGGGTGTGGAGTGGGGGCTGACTCTGTGCTGTGGGTCGTTTTAAAACTCTCCGCTGCCTCATGTAGCACCTCTGTGGCTTTTATAAAGACATCCTGCCATGGGGCCCTTCAGAAACCACAGTTCCAGTGACCCAGCTTTTTATTCCTTTCCTTCTCTGCTCAGTCATCCAAAAACTAAGGGAAAATGAAAGATCCAGCTTGGGCGGCGGCTGGATCCCCTGCCCTGACACACGGCATTCTTGAATGCTAGGTCTTCTGAGTACATAAGTCAAAAAGGAAATAGAAGTGTAAATGATTTATTACACATTTTCAATTAGTAACTAGATACAGCACACACAGTATTGCACCACTGTAGAGAGTAGTCAAGATGCCGGCTCTGGAATGTGGAATTATCTTACAGTACCAGGCTCCTCTACATTATGGCAGGACACAGAAAGACTACTTAAGAGTATCTTGAGGAGAAAAACAGAAAAGAGAAAATGACTAACTATATGGTTTAGAACTTATTTTAACTGTATTTATTTTGTTTTTTGAGACAGGATTTTTCTGTATACCCCCAGCTGTCCTAGAACTCACTCTGTTTAGGCTGGCCTTGAACCCAGAGATCCCTCTGTCTCTGCCTTGTGAGTGCTGGGATTAAAGGTGTGCACCACCACTGTCAGGCTACTGGTATTTTGAATCCATTTTTTTCCTTATTAAAAATAAGATAGTAGGCTAGGTGGTGGTGCCCACACACCTTTAATCCCAGCACTCAGGAGGGAGAGGCAGGCAAATCTCTGAGTTTGAGGCTAGCCTGGTCTACAGCGTGAGTTCCAGGGTTACACAGGAAACTCTGTCTCCAAAAACAAAACAAAACAAAAAAACCAAAAAATAAGCTACTGACTTATGAAGCGTAAATTTGCCTTCAATAAACTGGTCAATATAACAAGGAATATTTATAGTCTGTTATTTATAGTATTCATTCATAACTGAAAAGCAGCACTTTGGAAGAGTACTCTTAAAATATTAAAATGTGTGAAAAATTCTACATTGGGAAAAAAATCACGCAGTTTAAAATATGAAGAAGGATGCTTAAAAGAAATCCCACACTAGCTCAGAACTGAGAATAATAGATGGTTATTTATTTAGGGGTAGACTCACAAATGAATATCCTCTGCTTGAATGGAGAACAGCAACCGAATCCCGCACCAGAAGAGAGGCTGGACGCACCCTTTACGTGGGTATAAATAATAGAAGAGGTCACGCCCCAGTGGGCGGACAACTTAAAAGCTACTGGCTGTAGGATTTCCTACAGCATCAATAAATGTAAATAACACGAAAGAGCACGCTCGTACCAGGCTGTACTGCACCACATCATTCTGTCCAATAGAAACCCGCCCACCCACAAACAGGGGTGACTGCAGCAGTAATAATACAAGCCAGAAATGTTAAGTAAATTTGAAAGTATCTTTAAATGTTTATTTTATTATAAATATAAGTAAAACATGCAAATACTGCACTAAACACTAGCTCTGAACCTAGAATCAACTAGATTTGTCACTCTGAGAAAACGTAGGCTGACCAGTGTCCTGATGATAACAAGTGACGGCGGCGAGCTCGTCATCACGTCCGACCACGGAAAGCCGCACACTTCTCTTTCCTCTTTCCTTCCCTTTATCTGTCCTATGGTCAGTGCCAATGTAATACTTAGTAAATTAAATACAATAATGGGGAAATAGTACTCTCTACTATATTTCATATTTACAAGCTATAAAAATAAGTTTTTCTGTATATAAAAAAATGAAAGGATAATATGTATTACAAGTTTTTTGGTTTTTCGAGACAGGGTTTCTCTGTAGCTTTGGAGCCTGTCCTGGAACTCCCTTTGTAGACCAGGCTGGCCTCGAACTCACAGAGATCCGCCTGCCTCTGCCTTCCGAGTGCTGGGATTAAAGGCGCCACCACCACCCGGCTTACAAGTTTTAAAAAGTATAACTGACATCACGGCTCGTGCCACAATTATACCCAGTCCGTAAGTTCTGTAGGCACAGGTCAGATAAGAAATCTCTCATCCACTAGCGTTTTGGTTGCCAAATTCTTTTGTCCTACTATATTGCGGATAAATCGAAAAATCTGGAAAAATAAAACAGTTGAGAAGGAAATTAAAGATTCATAAAAAATTAAATATGCAATTCAATTTTAAATATCTAAATTAGTCAATTTTCTCAACCCTTTCTTGTCACGAATGAGTATTTTAATTACTTGATGCAATCATTTTTAAACTATAAAATATTAGGAAATACTTTTATGAATTAATATATACCTCTCATATTCACAAAAACATACTTTTAAATACTTAAGGAAAATTTTTAACTGTCTAAAACTAAAGAAACATCAAAAGCATGTCCTTGGTAAAGACAGAATTTGTGCCTGATTCTAGACCTCTATCCAGGAATAATAAAGCAGGCCCTAAGGCACGCCTTCCTTCATGCAGGCGGTATTTCAGGAGCAGCTGCCGTCTCGTGAACTCTCCTTCTCAGAGGTTTCACCCACGCAGTTCTTTACTATGCACACAGGTGAGGTTGTGTGAGCTGGCGGTGTACAGCCCTGAATGGCGTCTCTAGGGCTTTCTGTTTTTGTATGAATGGGACTCATAATAATTAGTGCTCACTTTTGGCATGTAGGAGACTGGTAGCTAAGTATCTTCCTGGTTGCTCAAGGAACTTCTGCCCTCAAGTGGATCCTGGCATTTTACTGTCCCCAGGGACAGAGTGCAGAGTGTGATCTCCTGAATGGCTCCTCCTTTTCTTGGCAGGGTTGATCATATTCCAAACATGCCTGAAACCTGGTCATACATTCTTTAAGAATATAAATACCAGAGGGAGGAGGGATTATATGGGCAAAGGGGTCAAGACCATGATGGGAAAAGCCACAGAGACAGCTGACCCGAGCTAGTGGGAGTTCACGGACTCTGGACAGCTGGGGAACCTGCATGAGACTGAACTGGGCCCTCTGAATGTGGGGGACAGTTGTGTGGCAGTAGAACCAGGATTTACCCTAGTGCATGAACTGGCTCTTTGGAGTGCGGAGTGACACCTTGCTCAGCCCTGATACAGTGAGGGGGAGCTTGGTGCTGCCTCAATCTGATATGCCAGACTTTGTTGACTCCCCATGGAAGGCCTTACCCTTTCTGAGGAGTGGATGGGAGGTTGACTGGGAAGAGCGGGATGAGGGGAAGAAGGGGGACTGTGGTTGGTATGTAAAATGAAAAAAAAATAAATAGAAAAGAAAAATACCCACACTTCTAACACTCTGCTTTAGAGGAACCCAGAATATGTGTGGAGATTTACCTCTTGCTGCAGGTACGTGAGGAAGGACGCTAAAACAAAATTCTGGCAAGCCAAGTCCACAACACAGAAGAACAACAGATCAAAGATAAGGAGCGTGGCCTCGTTTCCATAATACAGCACGCTGCTGAAAGAATGGCCTTCGTCTGCAAAACCACGCATAAGATCCAGAGTCAGGTTAAAGTCCTGCAAGGCTGGCACAAGGGTTCTAGAGTTTCTGCCTCAGTTTCCTACAGTTTTGTCTCTCTTTGTACTGCACTGCACTGCATACACAACCCTGTCCTTTGTGAGATGGGAACACCCTGTCAAACACCTGATCAGTGCTGCAGACCCCGCTACCATGGGAAAACTATCAACAGACAGACACAAGTGCTATCCACAATTTAGGGGTTCAGAGAACCAACACTGCCAGGGAAGTCCGGCAAGGGCCTGTTTAATACAAGGTGGTGAAGTCAGGGAACTGGGCCTGTTTAGTATAAGGTGGTGACGTCAGGGAACTGGGCCTGTTTAATACAAGGTGGTGAAGTCAGGGAACTGGGCCTGTTTAGTATAAGGTGGTGACGTCAGAGAACTGGGCCTGTTTAATACAGGTGGTGACGTCAGGGAACTGGGCCATTTAATACAAGGTGGTGACGTCAGGGAACTGGGCCTGTTTAATACAGGTGGTGACGTCAGGGAACTGGGCCTGTTTAATACAAGGTGGTGACATCAGGGAACTGGGCCTGTGTAATACAAGGTGGTGACGTCAGAACTGGCACCATCTGTCACACTGCAGGTGCTAGGAACGAGAATGATCCAGCTTGTGGAAAGTCACTGAGCTGTTAGCAAGACCCTTACAATGTATGCACTTCTCTACATACACACAGGCTCCTTTCTTCTTTGTTGATGAGATCTCATCATGGCACTCAGGCTGACCTGAGACTTGAGGAGATGGAATTACAGGGTGCCAGGCCCAGCTTTGTTTAATTTTTCTTTGCTATTGCCTTTCCACCAACATTTCTGGTAAACCCCTAATCCCCTCTCCTGACATCTACCCATAACACCCCTCTCCTGGCACCTACCCATAACTCCCCTCTTCTGGCACCTACCCATAACACCCCTCTCCTGTCACTTACCCATAATTCCCCTCTCCTGGCCTCTATCCATAACATCCCTCTCTTGGCACCTACCCACAACACCCCTCTCCTGGAACCTACCCATAACACCCCTCTCCTGTCACCTACTCATATTCTGCTTTAGATTCTTTATATGTGAAAATTCCGAAAACCCTTTAGAAGGTCATACCAAGTTTAGAGTGAAGGGGATTTAAATATTCAGAAAGGTTAAACAACACTTTGAAGTTCACAAAGTGTGGCTCTAGCAGGTGTTGAGTTGGGCTTTAACCTCAGGGCAGAAGACTCTGAAGCTGTATTCTTAATGTCTGGCTCATTTCTTTAACTCAGCCTGCACCATGCTCCAGAGTATAATGCGTTACAGACATCAGTAGCCGTGCTCACGAGCAGTGGCTTCTAAACTGCTTTAACCATGTGCCTCACCAAAATAAAATGGAACACAGGAACAACTATAGTCCCATGAGGCTGAGTTAACAAAGTTCTCTTGTTTCTATAAAATTACAAACATCAATAAGAAAACGACTTAAGCTCCCCCCGCCTCCCCAAACGTGCAAGGGTTGAGGAGTCACCGTTGTAGAAGATGCTCCTCTCCATGGGTTCCATGAACTCTATCCCTAGGACCCGCTCCAGAAGCAGCTTATCTTTTATAAAGTAATCCATTTCCTTATGAACCTGGTTTGAGACGACAGTCATGTAAAAAACTGTAATGAAATAAGTGTTTTCCAATGAACGCAAAATGAGAAGCAGAAAAAAAAATGAGGAATGAATAATATATGAGAAACTTGAGTAAAATGAATCACTACACTAGTATTTATAATAAAAATATTTTTAGAAAAGTTTTAAATCTTAAATTCTGTGAATATATTGAAGGTTAGAGATACTGGAAATTGATTTATAGATGCCTTTAAGAATACAATCATATGGCCTGGAGGGATGGCTCAGCCGTTAAAGGCTAGGCTCACAACCAAAAATATAAGAGTTTGGTTCCCAGCACCCATGGCTGTCCCTCCAGGTACTTAAAATAAAAAGAAAAAAGAAAAAAAAAAGAATACAATCATAGTGTAAGCATTTCAATGAGTAATAAATAACATTTTGGTGACATAAAATTCTAGTACAGACATATTTAAGAGGACCATAATTTGCTAATGGGCACATTAAATTCACATCTTTTATACACTCTAACTTTCTCTCGAAACCATACATTGTTAGTGACTGTAAATGTCTTAAAATATTATTCGTAAGTATTAAATGAGACAGAAAGCAAAACCAGCAAAAGGTTCCCTGACACAGCTGAGACTATAACTGAGCCCATTGAACTTCTCAAAAGCAGCAGACGACACCAGCATACATACGTGATCAATGAAAGAGCCAAGGAACTTATTCATTGCGTGGTACGCTTTTACACTTTGTTCGAAAGTGCTTGCTGATGAACTCAGTAACCTGGCGGGGCCATTTCTCTAATATGAAAAAGAGAAATGTATAAATATAACAACACACTTTGCTATATATACACACATACACACACACACACACACACACACACACACACACACACACACACACTGTGGAAACACGCGCAAACAATCCTTTACAAACCCTTGTTAGTGTTTCATGGATTCTGTCATAGTGCTGTCTCATCTGATCAGAAACTGCAATCTGGAAAGTCTGCCCGTCCGTGTTGGGTACCAAACCTCTTTGGCTGCACAAATTTTCCTGAAAAATTGAAAGAATTTACATTAAGATAAAAACAACTACAAAAGGCCTTTCTTAGAAAGAGAAGTGCACCATTTTCTTTAGCTGGTGTCACATGTTACGAGACTGATTAACCTGGTGGAATTTGGCTGATGCTAACTTGAGACAAAGATTCTAATGTCACTCAAGGTCCCCCCATCCCTCCAGATTTGGCCATGTTCCCTGCACTCTTACCCCAGCTCCCCTATAGGTCTCCACGGTGACTCCTCTACTCTGCTACCTACACTGCCCGGTTCACTGAGTATTTGGCCAGACTCCTGTATTCAGGGTCTTGAACTGGTATCCCTGCAGCTCTCAAAACACCTGTGAGCATTTCAGGTTCACTTTAACATGGGGAAGACATGAACTGTATTCCTACCGCTTCTCTTTTGAGGTTCATGTTCATCTCCTCCATGTTCGTGTCTGCGTGTCCGTGCACTGACCTCCCGTGGATGTAATACCCGAAACACCGGTGCGACAGCAGAAACACGGACACCTACAGAAGGAGAAGAAATCAGAGGCTCATACACAAAACTCCAAACCAAGTTTTTGTTCAAATCATTCCCCCCTCCAAAAGAATTAAGTCTAACTGTTTAGGAAGTACATAAAATGGAAACCAGGGTAGTGATGATAATAAAGGTTTTGTTTTGTTTTGTTTTTATAGATGGAAAAAAGAAAGGTTTTCTAAAAAAGGAAGACATTCTGAAATATAAATACATTTCAGGGGCTGTAGGATGAATAAATTATTAATTATTCATAATTAAGAAATGTGGATAAAGAAAAGAAAAGCTAAAGTAGGAATATTAACTTGTGGAGCATTGTATCTGTTTTTCAGATTAAAAGCTGGTTGAAAATTAGATTAATAACCCAATCCTCACAGACCAAGATGATAAACTGCAATAGCACTGTTTTGTCAGATGTGCACACACTGCAGTCATCTGTAAACACCGCGTCTGTCAGGTGTGCACACACTGCAGTCATCTGTAAACACACCGCGTCTGTCAGGTGTGCACACACTGCAGTCATCTGTAAACACCGCGTCTGTCAGATGTGCACACACTGCAGACATCTGTAAACACCGCGTCTGTCAGGTGTGCACACACTGCAGTCATCTGTAAACACCGCGTCTGTCAGGTGTGCACACACTGCAGACATCTGTAAACACCGCGTCTGTCAGGTGTGCACACACTGCAGTCATCTGTAAACACACCATGTCTGTCAGGTGTGCACACACTGCAGTCATCTGTAAACACCCCGTCTGTCAGGTGTGCACACACTGCAGTCATCTGTAAACACCCCGTCTGTCAGGTGTGCACACACTGCAGTCATCTGTAAACACCCCGTCTGTCAGGTGTGCACACACTGCAGTCATCTGTAAACACCGCGTCTGTCAGGTGTGCACACACTGCAGTCATCTGTAAACACCGCGTCTGTCAGGTGTGCACACACTGCAGTCATCTGTAAACACCGCGTCTGTCAGGTGTGCACACACTGCAGTCATCTGTAAACACCGCGTCTGTCAGGTGTGCACACACTGCAGTCATCTGTAAACACCGCGTCTGTCAGGTGTGCACACACTGCAGTCATCTGTAAACACCGCGTCTGTCAGGTGTGCACACACTGCAGTCATCTGTAAACACCGCGTCTGTCAGGTGTGCACACACTGCAGTCATCTGTAAACACCGCGTCTGTCAGGTGTGCACACACTGCAGTCATCTGTAAACACCGCGTCTGTCAGGTGTGCACACACTGCAGTCATCTGTAAACACACCGCGTCTGTCAGGTGTGCACACACTGCAGACATCTGTAAACACACCGCGTCTGTCAGGTGTGCACACACTGCAGTCATCTGTAAACACACCGCGTCTGTCAGGTGTGCACACTCTGGAGTGCATCTGTAAACACACCGTGTCTGTCAGGTGTGCACACACTGCAGTCATCTGTAAACACACCATGTCTGTCAGGTGTGCACACACTGCAGACATCTGTAAACACACCGCGTCTGTCAGGTGTGCACACACTGCAGTCATCTGTAAACACCCCGTCTGTCAGGTGTGCACACACTGCAGTCATCTGTAAACACCGCGTCTGTCAGGTGTGCACACACTGCAGTCATCTGTAAACACCCCGTCTGTCAGATGTGCACACACTGCAGACATCTGTAAACACCGCGTCTGTCAGGTGTGCACACACTGCAGTCATCTGTAAACACCGCGTCTGTCAGGTGTGCACACACTGCAGTCATCTGTAAACACACCGCGTCTGTCAGGTGTGCACACACTGCAGTCATCTGTAAACACCGCGTCTGTCAGGTGTGCACACACTGCAGTCATCTGTAAACACACCGCGTCTGTCAGGTGTGCACACACTGCAGACATCTGTAAACACCGCGTCTGTCAGGTGTGCACACACTGCAGTCATCTGTAAACACCGCGTCTGTCAGATGTGCACACACTGCAGACATCTGTAAACACCGTGTCTGTCAGGTGTGCACACACTGCAGTCATCTGTAAACACCGCGTCTGTCAGATGTGCACACACTGCAGACATCTGTAAACACCCCGTCTGTCAGGTGTGCACACACTGCAGACATCTGTAAACACCGCGTCTGTCAGGTGTGCACACACTGCAGTCATCTGTAAACACCGCGTCTGTCAGATGTGCACACACTGCAGACATCTGTAAACACCGCGTCTGTCAGGTGTGCACACACTGCAGTCATCTGTAAACACCGCGTCTGTCAGGTGTGCACACACTGCAGTCATCTGTAAACACCGCGTCTGTCAGGTGTGCACACACTGCAGTCATCTGTAAACACACCATGTCTGTCAGGTGTGCACACACTGCAGACATCTGTAAACACACCGCGTCTGTCAGGTGTGCACACACTGCAGACATCTGTAAACACCGCGTCTGTCAGGTGTGCACACACTGCAGTCATCTGTAAACACCGCGTCTGTCAGGTGTGCACACACTGCAGTCATCTGTAAACACCGCGTCTGTCAGGTGTGCACACACTGCAGTCATCTGTAAACACACCATGTCTGTCAGGTGTGCACACACTGCAGACATCTGTAAACACACCGCGTCTGTCAGGTGTGCACACACTGCAGTCATCTGTAAACACCGCGTCTGTCAGGTGTGCACACACTGCAGTCATCTGTAAACACCCTGTCTGTCAGGTGTGCACACACTGCAGTCATCTGTAAACACCGCGTCTGTCAGGTGTGCACACACTGCAGTCATCTGTAAACACCGCGTCTGTCAGGTGTGCACACACTGCAGTCATCTGTAAACACCGCGTCTGTCAGGTGTGCACACACTGCAGTCATCTGTAAACACCCCGTCTGTCAGGTGTGCACACACTGCAGTCATCTGTAAACACCGCGTCTGTCAGGTGTGCACACACTGCAGTCATCTGTAAACACCGCGTCTGTCAGGTGTGCACACACTGCAGTCATCTGTAAACACCCCGTCTGTCAGGTGTGCACACACTGCAGTCATCTGTAAACACCGCGTCTGTCTGGTGTGCACACACTGCAGTCATCTGTAAACACACCATGTCTGTCAGGTGTGCACACACTGCAGACATCTGTAAACACACCACGTCTGTCAGGTGTGCACACACTGCAGTCATCTGTAAACACCGCGTCTGTCAGGTGTGCACACACTGCAGTCATCTGTAAACACCGCGTCTGTCAGGTGTGCACACACTGCAGTCATCTGTAAACACCCCGTCTGTCAGGTGTGCACACACTGCAGTCATCTGTAAACACCGCGTCTGTCAGGTGTGCACACACTGCAGTCATCTGTAAACACACCATGTCTGTCAGGTGTGCACACACTGCAGACATCTGTAAACACACCACGTCTGTCAGGTGTGCACACACTGCAGTCATCTGTAAACACCGCGTCTGTCAGATGGACACCCACAGCTGCAGACGGTCGGAAGGTACTCACATTGCTCATGGAGCACAGGTCGACGAACTGCCGGATTTTGTCTTCTACAAATCGCTCATAAAAGGCCCCAAAGAAGAAAACCTGAAACAGTCAGTCAGGCCATGAGTGTCTGCCAGCCAAGCATACAGTGGCTCTAAAGGTTTCCACAGGATAACATCCCACTTGTCAGTTCTGACTCTAACCTCAGAGGAAGGGAGATTCAGAACTACGCCAGGAGTTACTGAGTGAGTCCATTTTGAATTTTCAAAACTTCTCTTGCTAACGAAACAAGGACAGACAAGGGTAGGAAGACAGTGACTTACAAAGTTAGCATATATTAGTGCTGGGGAGAGGGCTCAGTATATAAGAGGCCCTGAGGGGGCTGGAGAGATGGCTCAGTGGTTAAGAGCACGGCCTGCTCTTCCAAAGGTCCTGAGTTCAATTCCCAGCAACCACATGGTGGCTCACAACCATCTGTAATGAGATCTGGTGCCCTCTTCTGGCCTGCAGACAGAACATTGTATACATAATAAATAAATAAATCTAAAAAAAAAAAAAGAGGCCCTGAGTCAGGATCCCCAGCAGCCACAGCAGAAGGCTGGTGTGGAGGCAAGCAGCTAACCTCAGCACGACGGTGGAGAGAGGCGGGTCCCCACTCACTGAGAGACCCTCAAGAAGTAGAGAGGAGTAGCTGAAGGAGACACTGGATTTTGATATTCGGCTTACACATGTACACATACAGATGTACACCTACATGTGCATGCTTATACAAACAGGTCTGTATACCACCCACTCACACATACACATGATGTACACCTACGTGCACACGCTTATACAAACAGGTCTGTATACCACCCACTCACACATACACATGATGTACACCTACATGTGCATGCTTATACAAACAGGTCTGTATACCACCCACTCACACATACACATGATGTACACCTACGTGCACACGCTTATACAAACAGGTCTGTATACCACCCACTCACACATACACATGATGTACACCTACATGTGCATGCTTATACAAACAGGTCTGTATACCACCCACTCACACATACACATGATGTACACCTACGTGCACACGCTTATACAAACAGGTCTGTATACCACCCACTCACACATACACATGATGTACACCTACATGTGCATGCTTATACAAACAGGTCTGTATACCACCCACTCACACATACACATGATGTACACCTACGTGCACACGCTTATACAAACAGGTCTGTATACCACCCACTCACACATACACATGATGTACACCTACATGTGCATGCTTATACAAACAGGTCTGTATACCACCCACTCACACATACACATGATGTACACCTACGTGCACACGCTTATACAAACAGGTCTGTATACCACCCACTCACACATACACATGATGTACACCTACATGTGCATGCTTATACAAACAGGTCTGTATACCACCCACTCACACATACACATGATGTACACCTACGTGCACACGCTTATACAAACAGGTCTGTATATCACCCACTCACACATTTGAATAAGTCAGTGTATTGCTGGTCAAGATAAAAGTTTACTTTCCCAATTTTTCTCAAATTTTTTTGAGAAATTGTGAATTTCAAAAGCCATTAAAAACTTTATGAATTTCAAATTAATTCTGAACAGAATAGCATATAAAACATATTTAACATTAAATTTTAACTATTGGTAATACATTTCTTTTAAATGAAATACTTTTAAGTGTTTAATTGTATAGGCTTAATAGCAATACTACGTAAGGAAATTTTATGAATTAAAGTTTCAATTATAGCCGGGCGATAGTGGTGCACGCCTTTAATCCCAGTACTCGGGAGGCAGAGGCAGGCGGATCTCTGTGAGTTCGAGGCCAGCCTGGTCTACAAGAGCTAGTTCCAGGACAGGCTCCAAAACCACAGAGAAACCCTGTCTCGAAAAACCAAAAAAAATAAAATAAAATAAAATAAAAAAAAAATAAAAAAGTTTCAATTATAGACCTTTTTAGATGTTCCAGAGAAACCTATTTCCTAACTGCCCTACTTAGAGCTACCCACTGCTCCCTCATGCAGAGCTCGTCTCTGTTGATTATCTCATATCCTGTCAGATATCGTCATAGCAACACCACACACCCTCGGTAGCTCTTGTGGGAGCATCCCCATGACTTCAACACAAGGTCTATTATATAAACCATGCTGAAGTCTAAGAATGAACTTGACCCTATAGCAGCTGACTCCTAGTACTGACCAAACAATAATGGCAGCAATAACAAGTCAACAACACACACACACACACACACACACACACACACACACACACACACACACAGAACATGAAAATGACAACAGCCACGATCTGAACACGTGGAAGGCGTGGGCACTAGCGCCTCACTGTCACAATGCAGAGAAAGATTTCTGACCGGTCTGAAGGCAGAATGAGAGCACAGAAAGAGGTTAGGTGGTGGCAAGACTGCCAATGACTGTCCCTTTCTTCTTAGCCACAGACCTGTGCTTTGGGCAGGGCACACAGATGCCTCGCCAAAGGGCATCAGCACAGTTAGGTGTTCGAGTCCAGAGATACCAAATGGTACCTCACAAAGACTCTTTTTTTTTTCTTTAAAAAAGCTTTAGTTTGAAGTGTGTGTGTCTGCTAATGAGTACATATATGTGCATGCAAATGTGTACAGAGGCAGAGAGGCCACTGGGTCCTCCAGAGCGAGAGTTACAGCTGTGAGCACAGAGGTTGAGGGCTTGGAACTAAATTCTGGTCCCCTGCAAGAGTGCCCCATGCTGTTCAAGCTGGTTTAAATCACTAAGTCAAACTATGATATGGCCTAGTCACCTGAGAAAGGAGTTTCAGTCTGGGGACTTCCCAGGTCAGCCTGGCCTTTGGGCATGTCTGTTGGGGACCATCTTGATTATTATTGATGCAGGCGAGCCCAGTTTCCTGTGGGCAACAGCACTCTGTGGGTCCTGTGCTGCACGAGAAGCCTAGTGAAGCATGAGCTGTAGCCAATCCAGCGAGCAGCCTTGCTCAACGGGAAGACTCAGCTTCCTGATGGATTTTCCGCCCCGACACCCTCGTGCTCACCTGTGACCCCTAGCTGTATACGTCAGAATGACCAAAGGAGAGTGGTGCACTCCTGAGCAGCCATTTCTCTAGCCCCAAGACTTAACAAGGGACCAGGAAACCAGACTCCCGGCTTCCTCCTGCAAACCATCAGTCATCATGGGCCAGGAGATGAACTCAGGGATTCCACCCGACAGAGAAGAACATGTTTCTGGGTCCTGACGACACCAAGTCACCTCTTCAGCCTGTATTTCCGACCTCTGCTCTTCTTTTTCACCAGGAGAAGATGGAAGGGAACGGCTTGCCCCTCCCCCTTCCTGTTTTGCTTTGTTGTTAAATTTAATTAAATGGCAATTTTCAGATGGTATTCTGTGAAATTCTCTCTAACAAGGCTACTTTAAGATCAGATGAAGTAGGTACGTTCACAAGACACATCACTCATCAAAGATCTTATTTCATCCTCTCCTGGTGGCATTCACTAGCTCTCACCAGCCCAGCTCTGCAGCTTCCACTCTGAGCAGTGTTACCAACGCAAAGTGTGCATTCCTCAAACCAGTTCTCAGCTGGGAGCATGGTTCAGAGCAGAGCGCTTGCTGGCGTATGTAAGGCCCTGTGTTCAGTTCCCAGCCCTGGGGAAAGCCCTTTCTCAGTTATGGAATGCCACTTGAATCCAATTGAAAGGAAAACGACAATTTAAACAGACACAGGTAAAGAAAACACTATCTAAATAAAGATAAACAACAAGAAAAAGAAAACACCTGAAGTATACAAGCATATCTGGCCCCTTAGTTACATTTAAACCAGAGTCTGCCCTAGATCTGAGTCTCCACTTCAGAGTCCACAATGAATAGGAAGTAACCGTGAAACTAAACTGCCTAGGTTAATCCCAGCGCTGCCAACTCTAACTGTGAGACTTAAAGCAATCATTTAACTCTCCAGAGCCTCAGGTCTCCTTGCTTGTTACATGAGGACACTGCCTTAACCCATCTCTGAAGGCTAAAGTACAGACTAAGTAGTCAGTGTGTGTAAAGCCACGGATCTCCCAGTGCTTGGATCAGGATACAATACAAATAGTTATTGTTATTGCCTTTGTCGCCTTCTTTCTGCTGTAGTACTCAGCATTTGGAGAGACGCTGGTATACAGGCAGGGCTATAAACTGGCATTGTACCTACGCACAGTCTCGTTACCTGTATTATCCCGATCACCAGCCAGATAGCAGTGGCCACAGCATATCTCAAAATGCGGCTATAAGGTGCCACGTAGTCAGACGGGTTTCTAGAAAGGCTGGAAGACGAATCCATCAACGCTAAGTTTTTGAATCCCACAACCTGAAGCAAAAAAAAAGGTGAGAATTTACAGACATAGGTAAAGAAAACCCTTCCAGACTAAAAATGAAATATTCTTCTCTATTCACCTTGAAAAACTAAAACGCCCAAGGTTGTAAACAGCAGGAAAACCAAGACACAAATTACAAACCTAAAACTACCAAAAAGTTAAACAAATAACTAGCAATTTATAAGTATTTAACATGTACCCTTTAGTACACTAAATACTTTCTGTATTTCAAAACAATATATTCCAAGCCGGGCGGTGGTGGCGCACGCCTTTAATCCCAGCACTTGGGAGGCAGAGGCAGGCGGATCTCTGTGAGTTCGAGACCAGCCTGGTCTACAAGAGCTAGTTCCAGGACAGGCTCCAAAACCACAGAGAAACCCTGTCTCGAAAAACCAAAAAAAAAAAAAAAAAAAAAAAAAAAAGAGAGAAAAAAAAAAAAAAACTTGGTCAAAACAATATATTCCAAAATGTCTTCCAAGGAATGTATGTCCCTTCTTGGATGAAACGAAGCCACAGTTGGGGAGGTTTGACGGGTCTATCACACTGACTGCCACGGCTCTTCTCCTTGGAAAACAAGGCCCTAAGGATTTTACAGCAAGGTTTCTATACAATTCTATGTTCTCTAGGGTTTTGCAAAGCTAACTGCGGAAACATGTAATACCTTTTCAAGGTCATCAAATATTCAAACCCTTTTTACTATTTTGGGGTTTGAAGTATGCTCTCCTTGGCTTAGGTGAGGTTGGAACTTGCTGTGCACATGATCTTGAATTCTTGAGCCTCATCCACTTCCACCTTCAGAGAGTCTGCTGCAGACCACTGGTACAAAAGCTACCCCCTAGAAACCCAGAGTGTTCAAATCCATGAGCCACGAAGAGGAGTGCTGGGGACCCGGGGGCTGCAGGGACAAGGAGCGAGCGATTGACTGCAGGACCAATGCATGGCTGCAGCAGAATGAAGAGTCTGGGCTTTGCAGACGAGGAGCTCAGGAGGCAGACGTGGTGAGTCCATCCCACAGCACTGCCCTGTGCACTGAGAGCTCCAGACGGTGCACCTTCCAGGGACTCGTCACAACTTTTGTTTTATAGGAAAGATCAAGAGGAAATAAGGACAAGCCACAGAACAAGCTCCACTGTCTGGGAACTTACTTGCAATCAGAGTAACACTGTGCAGCGCTAATAAGCTGCACTCAGCCGCATCAAATGCCCACAGTACACAGTTTATACCTCCAAAAAGAAGAGTGTGCTGAGCACTTGGAAGAGAGGATTGGTTTTCCTCACAGTCTGAATCTCATTCCATTCATTTGCTATAAAGTATGTCCTCCAGATGCTCACAGGAACAGTGGCACTCCTGACACCGCCCTCACCTGGGGGGAGAGGAAACGAGTAAACACTGTTCTCCTTCACCCCGCAAGGCAGCAGCAGGACTCGGGCACAAACACTGACTTCAGTTACCTTCGACAGCTTTAAGAACTTTTCCTTTGGGCCGCTCCCAATCAATAAAGAATATATCTATGGTAATCTGGGAGATGAGCTTGTGCAAAAATTGTAGAGCCTAAAAATAACACAAAACAAAACACCTGAAAATATCAGTATTTAAGACTGATCATAAAAACAACACAGTTCTTTTCAAAACACAGTGCAATCACGAGAGTCACCAAGGGCACAGAGATGTCACACACCCATCCATTCACCTCTTTTCCTTCTGTACTTAAATTAGGAGCATGAAAAAGCTGAGCTGGCCTTCCGCCCCTCCCTACAGGCCCTTGCTTAAATGGCACCCTTTCTCCAGGCTCTACATTCTCTGACTTCTCGGTGAGCAGGGTGGCTGCAAAGCTGGGTGAAAGCAGCGGATGCCCCGTGTCTTCTCTCTGGGGCTGAGATGGGAAGCAGACTGTCGCTGACACAATCCTCTCCCTTGCAGGCGCGCGGTCAGTTTAGACCCAGTCTCCTTCCTGGGGCACTACTGATGGAAAGATAAAGCCAAGCAAGGGCGGTAGCGTCCGGAAGAGTCACTTTCTCAGTGGGTAAAGCAGATGGGGTGAAGCCCCGGAGGAGGACAAGGGAGGAGGGCATGCTGAGGGGCGGCTGCCACAGCGAGGAGGAGGAAGGACTGACAACAGCGTCTACAATCCCAGCTCTTGCCGGTGCTGGCTGTCACTCTTCATCGACAGAGATAACATCCATGATGGAAGTTGTTTGTCCCATTGTGAACACATTCCAGATTTTAAAGGAAAAGTTCAATATTGAAATATCATTTTATCAAATTAGCTACAACTTATGATTTCTCAGGCATATGATTTAAGTCATAACTTCAAAAGGAATAAGTAAAGTCACATCTCCTATGTAAAATAAAAAGAAGGATGCTTTCTTTCAAAACCAAACAAAATTTATGCCAAAAATCGTAAAAGCATCTGAATTTGCAAGATGCACTAGCTTTTTAGCAGGCTTCTGAGACTGAGGAGCCTGTCCTGGACACATACCTTCATAGCAAAGGCACACCCCACATAGGTAACAAAACGTTCTTCCTGAGCTGGCATCGGCAGCAAAACAGAGACAGACTTCTGTGCCTAAAACAACAATCACACAAGGCTTTCAGGACGCAGTTACAAGCCAGAGGAAGCATCCTCTGGAAACAGGAGCATCCTCAACCAATGGCTCACCAACAGGTGGGGAGCTCAGTAGCTGCCACGAGGAGCTTGAGCAGAAATGTCCCCTAACAAAAGTAGTTCTATTATTAAAGCAGTTTCTAGTTATTCAGAGCTGGCATTCAGGTGAAATTCAGAAATTGACTCACTTTGAAGAAAATAAGCCAATAGAGACCAGTTCCCACTGTGACGATAAAGAACACATTGGCCAGATCACCAGCATAGTACACCAAGAATTTCATAACTGTCTGCAATTTAAAAAGAATTACAATTGTTAGAGATTCCGTTTATTAGCTCTTTATTATATTTATTTCTGCTGAGGGTTTGCTTTACTTTACTTTTATCATATGTAAAATGGGAATACAAAAGTGATACTTCTATTTTAAGAATGTAAAGTATAAAAACACTTTCTTCTCACTGTATCCGCATGGTCTGGGTGCGCGAGTGCTGACTGCCATGGAAGGCATTTAAAGGTCAGAGGATGATTTTGTGGAGCTGGACTTCTCCTTCTACCTTTATTTGGGTTTGAGGGATAGAACCTAGGGTGTGGCATGTGCCTTTACTTTACTTGAGCTGTCTTTTTCATTTACTGTTTTAGAATTGTGCACATGTGCATGCAAACACCCACTTGTGAGTGCAGAAGAGGGCAGATCCCCTGCAAGTGGAGTTACTGGTGTTGTGAGCTGTCAGACACGGGTGCTGGGAACTGAGGTTGGGTCTTGAACAAGGCAAGTATACTCTTAATCACCAGCCCTCTCTAGCCACCGAGTATCACTTCTAATAATATTAATATACTGGCCATCTGTATCCACACACTACAAAGGCCCACTGAGCTCGCCTGCTCTATGCCTCCTGACTCCTCATTCCATTCCTCTTCCATTCATCTCACCTTTCGCTTTATGAGAAAGTGGAAGCTGCTTCCAAGTTCCCTAAGTTGGGAATGGCTACCCAAATCTATCTTATATATTTGCAGAGTTATTATGTAGTGTTATTATTTGCCATGCAAAAAAACTGACACTTGCTCATACTAGGGATCTCTGGACCCTAGTGAGCTTTCTCGAATGTAAATTAGTTTACGTCACTTTTGTTCTTAGAAACCTACAATGACTACTTACTAAATTGCTGACTCACAAGGTCCTCCCAGTACAGACCAAAGGCAGCTTCCTAGTTGGCTCCTGAGCTAGTTCCAAGCACGCCGATGTTGCCCACTGCACAGGCCCATCTCAGTGCTTTGTGGGAAGCAACGGCCGTAGTTTTGTCAACCACTCTTCCCTCTCCCTGTCAGGAACTCTGAGGGCAGGCTGCTCTGCTGGATTCATGCCTAGCGTGTTCCCCAGCACTTGGCCCTCCACAACAGACCCTCGGCGACCCCTGTGGAATAAACATCTTAACTTTCACCTGTAGGAAAGGCCTTCTTTGTTCCAAACAGGAGCACAAGCCCTTTGCCCTGACTCGCTGTCACACACTGGCTTTGGAATCAGGAGGACACCCTGGCTATACAAATTACTACAGAACCTTTCTCAGGCTCTTGGTTTGCAAAGAAATAACACTTTTTGTTGAGTTACTACAGACATTAAGCAAAAAATCTAAGCTCTATTTCCCTTCTATCATATATAAAATTGGAATAATATACTCTACTACATGGAGCTGTGTGAAGATTAGGTAAACTACACATACAAAGCTTAAAAATGTGCCGGTGCATAGAAAATATTCAATAACGTGAGTCAAAATGTTAAAACTTTTAAAGACTAAATAAGAAGTAAACTATAAAGCTAATGGAGTAAAACCTTCTTTTTTGTTGAGATGGGCAAGTGTTGTAGGTGGGTCATCTGTCTATTGTTATTTTCATTGGTTGATAAAGAAACTGCCTTGGTCCTTTGATAGGACAGAAAATTAGGTAGGCGGAATAAACAGAACAGAATGCTGGGAGGAAGAAGGCAGTGGGTCAGACACCATGGAAAACAAGGACCCTAAATAGAAAAGTGAGCAAGAGAGATTTAACAGTTCACAGAAAAGGGAGCCTAAACCTTTAAAAAGTATATAAAGAGCTACAGAGATGGCTTAGTGGTTAAGAACACATCTGTTCTTCCACATGGCCTCCACAACAATCTGTAACTCTAGTTCCAGGGGATCGGACGCCTCTTCTGGTTTCTGTGGGCAGCAGGCAAGCACGTGGTGCAGAGGAATACATGGGACAAAACACCAGGCATGTAAAATAGAACTTTTAAAGTATATGAATAAAAACAAAACAAAATAAAACCCACAATGACATCTTAGCATATGCCACTCTATGGTACAGACATGCTAATGTAGCAAAGTATCAAGTACTGGCAAAGACAAGATTAAACCAGTGGTGGGAATGTGGGCAGATGGGGGTCCTAGGAAGAAAGTGAAGCTGCATATGTTCTATGACCTCAAAATAAGTTTCCTAACTTATACTCCAGAAATCAGACAACGTTCTTACTCATCTTCTAGCTGTATCTTATAGAAAAGATTCAGAACAGCTGAACACAAAAAATCTCATTTAAGAACTGAGTGTACCTGTAAATCAATCATGGGACTCCCAATGCGCCTTTTCCACCCTGCTGTCTTCAAAAGAGATGACAACACAGCCAGCCCACCCAACACACCCAGTGCAATCTGGAAAAGGAACAGAACAGAACAGAAAACAGTTTAGAACAAACATAATTTCTCTCACTGTTCCTAACATCCACTATGAAAGTGAAATTACTCAAAAATTGGTGGGAAGCAGTTGAGAGGACATGGGAGCTGAGCAGTGAGAAATCCCAGGGGCTAAATTAGGGGAAAATTGAGCAAGAAAATGAATAGAATGAATTACAAAATCACCTAAGTTAAATATCCATGAGGTCATAGTAACTTAAATAAATAACTGAATAAATATTGATGAGGGCAAAAGGGAAAGCTTGGTCTTATAATAAAGTTCCAATTTATAAATTCAGAAGAAAAGAAGGAAATAATAATTAAAAACCAACATCAGGCAAACACCAGAGTGGTACTTGCTGCAGACAGCAGCACCAGTGGGCAGCAGCACCAGAGGACAGCGGATGCAGAGACCGTTCAGGCAGCAAGCGCTTGCTGCACATCACGAGGATGTTAGCTGGATCCCCAGAACAAATGTAATACCCACCCACATAAAAAGCATGATCCATGTGCCTGCAATCCCAAGGATGCAGAGGTAGAGGCTGAGGGTCTCTGAAGCTTGCTGACCAGCCAAATCTGTGAGCTTAGCGAGAGACACTGTCTTAAAAAAATTAGGTAGAAATATATAGAGGAAGATATCTAAAGTTGATGTCTGTGAATGTATATGTATACACACTCACACATACACACACACACGATGTGGGATTCCCCTCTGTATGCTGTGAATACCATTGGTTAATAAAGGAACTGCTTTGAGCCTATAGCAGAGCTATAGGGAAATAAACTTAGGTGGGGGAGAGGATTGGGGGTGTTGAGGGGACGACACTAAACTGAAGGCTGGGGAGAAGGAAGTTGGACTCAGAGAGAAGCCTTGTAGCCCCACCAGAGATGGATGTCAGAACTTTAGCTGGTAAGCCACAGCCATGCGGCGATAGAAAGAGTAATAGAAATGGGTTAAATTAATATGTAAGAGTTAGCCAATAAGAAGCTAGAGCTAATGGGCCAAGCAGTGATATAAATAATACAGTTTCTGTGTGATTATTTTGGTTCTGGGCAGCCAGGACAAATAAGCAGCCCCCTCCAACACACACTCATACGCACGCACACACTCACACATGCACACATGCACACACTCCTGATCCCATGCACTGAGAAGGGCCTGGTGCACTCCTGTGTCAATCTCTAATAAAAGAACACAAACTCAATTTAAACATTGAAAACCTGCAGAGAAACCCAAGTTGATGGCCAAAAAAGCTACCCAACAAACACTAGCAAAGGATCAGGCCATGAAAGACAAGGAAATACTGGACACTGACACAGACTGGCGGGCACACAGAAGATGTGACAACTGGAAGCAATCCGGAATCTGAACAGTGACGGAGAAACCCTGCACTACCCGAACCGGACGCAGGTCAGCTGAGAGCACTGCACCCACACTCGGTTCAGGTGACCATAGCTGTGCCGTGGGCCAGTGCAAGAGTACAGGGCCCATCTATTTTCACAGCTCTATCTACACCCCAAAATTTTAAATCAAGAGTAGTGTAAATATTTTAACAAGTCAAAAGGTACTCACATCTGTCTGGACAAATGCGTCTCCTTGATTCATCTCGTATTTGACCGAGAAGGAAATCTAGTATTTAAAAGAGAACATTCCGTCATGGATTTAGTAGTTAGTCTAACACTAAAACTAGACACCTTACATCTACTTCCATAAGAGTAATTTGCGTGTCTGGATTGTGCCATGCGCTGTCTTTGAGCAATCACTGTCACGGACACTGGCCTTTACTCCCAGAAGGTGCTGTCTGAGAACGCTATACCGCATTAAGTCCCTCTCAAACATGCACGGAAGGAAAGAGGGTTTGTTAGGAACTAAAGTCGTTGACAGCAGTTCAAGCCAAACCAATCCTATTTTATCTTCAGATAGATTTCTGTCACTGAGAAAGATGATTGTCTTTGTATCAAAATGATTAATTAGGTACACAACCATATCCTAAGAAGGCAGAATATGCACACATCTGAACAGGACACCTGGGGACATCAGAGTATCAAGGCACACACATGTCACAGCACCCATGTGAAGGCCAGAGGAGAGCTCCGCACAGTCAGGAGGTTCCAGGATGGAGGCCCTGCTGTATAGTCAGGAGGTTCCAGGCCCTGCTGCACAGTCAGGAGGATCCAGGATGGAGGCCCTGCTGCACAGTCAGGAGGTTCCAGGATGGAGGCCCTGCTGTACAGTCAGGAGGTTCCAGGATGGAGGCCCCGCTGCACAGTCAGGAGGTTCCAGGATGGAGGCCCTGCTGCACAGTCAGGAGGATCCAGGATGGAGGCCCTGCTGCACAGTCAGGAGGTTCCAGGATGGAGGCCCTGCTGTACAGTCAGGAGGTTCCAGGATGGAGGCCCCGCTGTACAGTCAGGAGGTTCCAGGATGGAGGCCCTGCTGCACAGTCAGGAGGATCCAGGATGGAGGCCCTGCTGCACAGTCAGGAGGATCCAGGATGGAGGCCCTGCTGCACAGTCAGGAGGTTCCAGGATGGAGGCCCTGCTGCACAGTCAGGAGGATCCAGGATGGAGGCCCTGCTGCACAGTCAGGAGGTTCCAGGATGGAGGCCCCGCTGCACAGTCAGGAGGATCCAGGATGGAGGCCCCGCTGCACAGTCAGGAGGATCCAGGATGGAGGCCCTGCTGCACAGTCAGGAGGATCCAGGATGGAGGCCCCGCTGCACAGTCAGGAGGATCCAGGATGGAGGCCCTGCTGCACAGTCAGGAGGTTCCAGGATGGAGGCCCTGCTGCACAGTCAGGAGGTTCCAGGATGGAGGCCCTGCTGCTAGCTCCTGCCGGGCACTCTCACCGCTGTGTAACCAGCTGCGCTGCTCCTTTCTTTCTTATGCTTTGGTTTCTCCACACTTGGTTTGCAAACAGTGGACAAGAATAATATTTAAAGAAAGGAATACTTGCATTAGAATGAGAGGCTTTAGGAGGTTTAAGACCGGGCAGCCTTTTCTCTTGTTATTTAGCATCCGGTAATGAACCCACGTAGATCTACTATTTCTGAGTACCTGGTTTAACCAGGCAAGGAAACGAAAAGTCAGAAAAGACAGATCCAGGAGCTGTGTGTCTCTGCGTACTTAGCCACTGACAATCCTCACCCACTCTTGGGGCTGGAAGGATGGGTCAGTGATTGGGAGTCCAGACTGGTCTTACACAGGACCTGAGCTGAGTTCAGTTCCCAGTTCCCAGTGCGTGAGCTATCCTTAGTTCCAGCTCAACTGCAGCTCAGTTCCAGGGGATCTGATGGCTCTGTCCTCCGTGGGAGCTCACAGGTACATAGCTGCTCCATCCCACTACACAATACACATGATTAAAAACAATAATTTCATTCTTCCCTGCCTTTTAATACTCAGGCTCCAAAAGAGCTCAGTTTCTTCTATTAGTCACTCTTGATTAAGATTTGAATATATAGAGATTTGTATAGGCGATGTCAGCATGGTATCAATATGTACAATGATGGGGCACTGATGATAAAGGACCCACCTTCACAAACTGGCTGTTAGCGTTTCTCATGTCAACGTCACTGTAGGCAATGGTCAGTAAGGGAGTATATATGTTTCCATTCTTTGTGTTGGGTACAAGGCGTATGCTGTTAAAATATACTCAAAATTATAAATATATTTAACCCCTTAAGAATATATTTATCTTTTTGAATTTTATATAGACTGTCCTTGTATTTTACACTCAGTACAGGCTAAGGAGGCTCACTATAAACTAGGGGCTAAACCGCAGCTCATTCTCACTGCTAAACCCTTCAACACTGATGTGCTCTGCGGGAGAGGAGCTTGAAGCTCTGCTGACGTAGGTACTGACATACAGTGAGATCACTGAAGCACTGTGAGCAATCTTTAAGGACAGCCAGAAGAGCTGCGCTACCTGACACCTACAGACTGGCAGACAAAACGTGCATCTTCAGATGAGGAAGAGGAAGTTTCACTACAACACTTGTTACATCGAGTTTGCTTTAGGCACCGTTTGGCAAGTATAATGTATAAGTATCATATAATTAGTGAGCCCAAAAAGAAAAATGCCAGCATGGCCTAACCAACAAGTCTACTCTAATTAGGTTTGATTTCATTTTTATTAGAAATTCCACACTGGCAGGTCAAGCAGATGTTAGAACACAGTCCACATGAATGTCAGCACGACGTATGAGAAAACTCTCACAGTGCCCAATTCATAAATTGCCACGAGAATCCAAACAAATAGAGGGAAAATGGCGGCTGCATGGCAGCACTCTAAGCAGGGAGAATGAGATCTGCCATGGAAGGAAACGGGGACGAGGAGGCTGAACTCGCAGTTGGCTCTCAGTTCTTATTCAAGACCTATCTTAGCGACCGGTATTAACTTCCTTCCTCTTCCTCTTCCAACCTACTGCAACTCCCAAGGTACAGAGTGACTTAGAACGTAAATCTGGGCAAACTCCTGAGGTCCTTCTGATATCAGTTCCCCCCTTTATCCCTTAATCTCTATTGGTCTATGTCAACCTAGGCATATCTAAGAAAACCTGGTGTATCATTTCTGTTCAGGTCTCCTTACTGTTTCAGTCTGGTCATTCCTGGTACACACCTCATGGCATGGTCTCGGACACTCCCAAGTCTGCCCTAGTCATTTGCTTACCTCAGTGATATCTGGGTAGCAATTCGAACTACTTTTGGCTGACTTCCGAGGTCATTTTCTCGTCCACTGACTGCATCCACTAAGAAGATGCGCCGAGTAAGAAGCCACTTGCTGGAGCTGCTGTCTTTATTATAAAAAGGGGAAAAAGGGCATTGGGAAAACTGCTTTCAAATGGCTTAAGATGGCCCTCACAACACTTACTGACAAACCAAGATTAATGCTTAGTATTTATTCTGAGTGAGACGGCCACAAAGAGCTGCTCCTGTCAGAAATTGTCAGTCTTCTCTGCTCCCCGCCAGAGTCACATTTTAAAGCATGGACAGCAACAAAAGAAATTAGCTTGTCCCCAGGAGGGGAGAACAGTGGGGAAAAAGAAGTTAGCTTGTCCCCAGGAGGGGAGAACAGTGGGGAAAAAGAAGTTAGCTTGTCCCCAGGAGGGGAGAACAGTGGGGAAAAAGAAGTTAGCTTGTCCCCAGGATAGGAGAGCAGTGGGGAAAGAGTCAGCTTGCAGTTCCAGTCAATTTCCTCAGGACATTCGTTAAGCAAGGGTATGATTCATAAAGTTTCAAAACTGAAATTTGTAAATAGGCCCAAACACAGCAGCCACACTACCGCTTCATCGCGCCTTGGGGCATAGTGTATAAACCATATCCTTGGAGGACCCATCACTACCGTCACTGGTCTACACCCACCGAGTTCACACTATATAAACCATATCCTTGGAGGACCCGTCACTACCGTCACTGGTCTACACCCACCGAGTTCACACTATATAAACCATATCCTTGGAGGACCCGTCACTACCGTCACTGGTCTACACCTACCGAGTTCACACTATATAAACCATATCCTAGGAGGACCCATCACTACCGTCACCGGTCTACACCTACCGAGTTCACACTATATAAACATTATCCTAGGAACCCATCACTACCGTCACTGGTCTACACCCACCGAGTTCACACTATATAAACCATATCCTAGGAGGTCCCGTCACTACCGTCACTGGTCTACACCTACCGAGTTCACACTATATAAACATTATCCTAGGAACCCGTCACTACCGTCACTGGTCTACACCCACCGAGTTCACACTATATAAACCATATCCTAGGAACCCGTCACTACCGTCACTGGTCTACACCTACCGAGTTCACACTATATAAACCATATCCTAGGAACCCGTCACTACCATCACTGGTCTACACCCACCGAGTTCACACTATATAAACCATATCCTAGGAGGACCCGTCACTACCGTCACTGGTCTACACCCACCGAGTTCACACTATATAAACCATATCCTAGGAACCCGTCACTACCGTCACTGGTCTACACCTACCGAGTTCACACTATATAAACCATATCCTAGGAGGACCCATCACTACCGTCACTGGTCTACACCCACCGAGTTCACACTATGTAAACATTATCCTAGGAACCTGTCACTACCGTCACTGGTCTACACCCACCGAGTTCACACTATATAAACCATATCCTAGGAGGACCCATCACTACCGTCACTGGTCTACACCTACCGAGTTCACACTATATAAACCATATCCTAGGAGGACCCATCACTACCGTCACTGGTCTACACCTACTGAGTTCACACTATATAAACCATATCCTAGGAACCCGTCACTACCGTCACTGGTGTACACCTACCGAGTTCACACTATATAAACCATATCCTAGGAGGACCCGTCACTACTGTCACTGGTCTACACCTACTGAGTTCAGCCACGAAAGAACAGAGGAGAAGGTCTTACCTTGGTTCACAAACATCTTATTGTGCTGGAGATTTAGGTTTAACACGGGGACAGCCCACACATAACGGTGCTCGTCTTTGTCTGTGTACTCTAGATAGACATCATAAAATATAGGACTGGGAAAGTCAGCCAGGATTTTAGAGAGAGAGATTTCACACTAGAAAGCAAAATAAAAATAAAAGTGTCATGACTCAGAATTAGAAAGGATATTACCATTAAACATTTTATAATTTTGTGAAGAGTCTTTAAAAACAGTATTTGCATGCACTTCCAGGAGAGTTCCAAAAGGGAATTGGGAATTCTTAAAGGCCCCCCCCCAAAAAAAAATCCACCCGGTTAAGAACTGTTTTGAGTCTACAACATGAGGAGAAGATCAGCTTTGTCTTTGAACACTAAGTGCATATCAAAGAAGAGGCCTGACAACTGCTGCTGTCCCACATGTCCTACAGGACGAAGGACAATTCTTTCTCCTGACGTACAATGACGCATACGACTGACAGGCTCCCCTCATGAAGGCTAAGCGCATCCCTCACTGTTCCTTATGGTCTATGCTCATCTGTATGCTCATCCGTTTACGCTCATTTGTACCAGTCTCTCGCCATCTACACGCCAGGCCATCCTGTCTTCCCAACATTGCGAATGTGGGTTCTGCATTAATTCCCTTCTGGCCATGCTCCATCCAGCTTAGGTTACAGAATAACTTGAGCATCACTGCCTCTCCATTCTTCCCGTGCTTCCTGGGGAACTGGTGTCTATACACCCCCACACACATATATACACATATCTATAATATCACTTGGACATTCTCTGTCTACATAGGTATTTGTTTACTGAGCTGTGTGAACTTCTGATCCTTGTTTAGGACTGAATGGCTCAGCATCAGACTCCTACTAGCTGTCGACTCTCCCTGCTCACTCTGGTCCATGTTGTTATAAAAGGATGATGACATAACACCTTATAAGTCACTTCTTAGCATAAAATAAACTCAGGTTTATAGTAGAAAATTTGGAAAATATAAGAAATAAAACAAAAATCATCTCTCGCACAACTGCCCAAACTGATCAATAAAACTGTCTGTCTTCTCCCAGTTGGTCGCCCATGCTGGCCGTGTTCACTGTGGTTTTGTTCTACATGTGCACACCCACAAGCTAAGAAACATTTCTATGTGCTACTGAGACTTGTCAAACAGCAATGGCTCACAATGCTCCTCCGTGCCACACTGCAATGTCAAGGTAAAGAAAGTCATATCAGGAAGGAGGACGAAGTATGGAGAGAGAGAGAGATATCAAAAGGAAGGGAAGGAAGCATTGTTATGCTGTTGGGAGGTAAAGTGAACAGGAAATGACAGTGGTCACTAACTTCATTATACAGTGTTCAGGGTAGCAATATAAGCTACTCCAACATAAGCCTAGATGCAGATAAACAAGTGACTATGGAAATCTGATATTATAGATACTTAAAACTGTAGACGACAATATATCTTCGTCTGATGATAAACATGTCTTGTGCCTAGATAATACAAGATTTATTAAGTAATGAAACTGTTCATTACCATTAAATGAATTTCCAATAAAAAAATATTCAGTCACTAGAGATCAAAGTGAAACTACAGACTGTATAACAAAGACAGAGACACTCACGTTTTGCTGGTAGGTTGTTCCGAAAGAATAAGCTGCATCCAGTCTTGTCTCTGTGTTTGGACAAAGCTTCAGCAGAAGAATACAACTGATGAGCATCTCTTGCAAATGATTTCTTTGCTCCCATATGAACGTATGTTCTATTTTCTACTAATTTAATATGTGAAGGCCATAAAAAGTTAAGAGAGGCTGGGCAGTGGTGGCACATGCCTTTAATACCAGCACTTGTGAAGCAGAGGCAGGTGGAACTCTGTGAGTTCAAGGCCAGCCTGGTCTACAAAGTGAGCCAGGACAGCCAGAGCTACCCAGAGAAACCCTGTCTTGAAAAACAAAAGAAAACAAAAAGTTAAAGGACTTTTTTTTGTTATAAATTAAAGTTATAACTTGAAAAGCAGTTTTAAGAAAGTCCAACTTGGTGATGGCAAGATGGCTCAGCAGGTAAAGGCACTCCCCACCAGGTTTCAGCCCCAGTAGAGGCCACCATGGTAGAAGGAAGGAAATTGACTCCCACAGCCTTTCTGGTGATCATGAACACACACACACACACACACAATGTAATTTAAAAATTCTAATTTAACATGCACACCCTGTAACAGATTCTCTTCCAAAAACACTCTAGTCTGTTCCTTTTGTCCTTGCCTCACACAAAAATGAAGTATACAGTATTGTTTTAGCTAGAATCACACTTACCTGTAAAACACCACCTTCTAAACTTTGCCATTTGATAAAATTTCCTCTTATGTCATAGGAAGCAGCAACAAACTTCAGCTTGATGTTTTGGTTAAAGAAAACGATAGTAAAAGAATGTCAAATACTTTATGAAGAGTATTTTTATTACTATCTTTTCAATGTTAACACTATTTTTGCTGAAAAAATAAATTCAACGAAATTTATTTGAACGTGAATTACTCCCACTGTCGGTACAGTTAAGTACACCGTAAGGCAGGACTGGTATTTTGCAGAGGTTACTTCAGAACTGAGGAGAACAGCATGCAGGTGCCTTCCTCTCACACCTGTTACCTGAGTGGAGTGTGGAGGGAGGGTACAGTGTATCATTCTGGAAAGTTCAACACCTGGAGGTGGGAATTAGGAGCTGTGTGTGGGGCAGTTCTGCCGTTGTCTTAAGTGAGGGCACGAGTCTGCATTTGGTGATGACACCACACTTCTCGGCCTTCCAAGTGCCGCCAGTCCACAGAATGCAGACATCACGTCAGACAGCCCAGCTCCACACTGCCCTGTCCACAGCAGCTGGTATCTATACAGCTAATCTGTAACTGTCTCTTCTGAAGGCAGAGCCTTGTGCATGTCAACTAAGCATATCACCCCCGAGCTGCACCCCCCTTCAGTCACTTCTTTTTTTTTTATGCATCAGAATTTATTTTAAACTTTTTTTAAAATTTATTTATTTATTAAAGATTTCTGTCTCTTCCCCGCCACTGCCTCCCATTTCCCTCCCCCTCCCCCAATTAAGTCCCCCCGCCCCTCAGCCCGAAAAGCAATCAGGGTTCCCTGTCCTGTGGGAAGTCCAAGGAACCCCCACCTCCATCCAGGTCTAGTAAGTTGAGCATCCAAACTGCCTAGGCTCCCACAAAGCCAGTGCGTGCAGTAGGATCAGAAACCCATTGCCATTGTTCTTGAGTTCTCAGTATTCCTCATTGTCCGCTATGTTCAGAGAGTCCGGTTTTATCCCAGGCTTTTCCAGACCCAGGCCAGCTGGTCTTGGTGAGTTCCCAGTAGAACATCCCCATTGTCTCAGTTGGGAGAAGATCTTCACCAACCCCGCAACTGACAAAGGTCTGATCTCCAAAATATATAAAGATCTCAAGAAACTAGACCGTAAAAGGCTAATCAACCCAATTATAAAATGGGGCATTGAGCTGAACAGAGAATTCTCAACAGAAGAACTTCAAATGGCCAAAAGACACTTAAGGTCATGCTCAACTTCCTTAGCGATCAGGGAAATGCAAATCAAGACAACTTTAAGATACCATCTTACACCTGTCAGAATGGCTAAAATAAAAAACACCTTCAGCCACTTCTTATCTCAAGCCAGCAGCTCCCATGAAGCTCCTCCTCTAGAGATGTGGAGACCCGTACCTGGTGTTGTCCTTTAAAACTGAAGTTTGTAGGAAGAGGGGTGGTACTGAGAACTTGCGGGGCCAATCCTGGCTGGTCTCCATAGAACAACCAAGGAAGGTTCTGCCTCCTGTGAACAGTCAGACTAGTCTTAATGAAAAGAAGTAGTGATTTACTAACATCTGTGAAAACATCTGCACTGAGTTCATCTCAGAGTGCTTCAACAACCAAAATCGCCTTACCAGAATGGGACAGAATGAATGCTGCTCAGTCCTGCAGTGCTTTCAAAGATGTAATGGAACAGGCGGCACGCATCAAAGGTGGTAGAGTCATAGGAGTTCATGTTCATCACACATATATTTCCAAGAGCCTGGCAAGACGTCAGGTTAGCATGAGCCTGCAGAAGAGAAGGAGTCAGAGTAGAGACGTCAGGTTAGCATGAACCTGCAGAAGGAAGGGGGGCCAGAGTAGAGACGTCAGGTTAGCATGAACCTGTAGAAGGAAGGGGGGCCAGAGTAGAGACGTCAGGTTAGCATGAACCTGCAGAAGGAAGGGGGGCCAGAGTAGAGACGTCAGGTTAGCATGAACCTGCAGAAGGGAGGGGGCCAGAGTAGAGACGTCAGGTTAGCATGAGCCTGCAGAAGGAAGGGGGCCAGAGTAGAGACGTCAGGTTAGCATGAGCCTGCAGAAGGAAGGGGGCCAGAGTAGAGACGTCAGGTTAGCATGAACTTGCAGAAGGAAGGGGGGGCAACAGTAGAGACATCAGGTTAGCATGAACCTGCAGAAGGAAGGGGGGCCAGAGTAGAGATGTCAGGTTAGCATGAACCTGCAGAAGGGAGGGGGCCAGAGTAGAGACGTCAGGTTAGCATGAACCTGCAGAAGGGAGGGGGCCAGAGTAGAGACGTCAGGTTAGCATGAACCTGCAGAAGGGAGGGGGCCAGAGTAGAGACGTCAGGTTAGCATGAACCTGCAGAAGGAAGGAGCCAGAGTAGAGACGTCAGGTTAGCATGAACCTGCAGAAGGAAGGGGGCCAGAGTAGAGACGTCAGGTTAGCATGAACCTGCAGAAGGAAGGGGGGGCAACAGTAGAGACGTCAGGTTAGCATGAACCTGCAGAAGGAAGGGGGGGCAACAGTAGAGACGTCAGGTTAGCTGAACCTGCAGAAGGAAGAGGGCCAGAGTAGAGACGTCAGGTTAGCATGAACCTGCAGAAGGAAGGGGGCCAGAGTAGAGACGTCAGGTTAGCATGAACCTGCAGAAGGGAGGGGGCTAGAGTAGAGACGTCAGGTTAGCATGAACCTGCAGAAGGCAGGGGGCCAGAGTAGAGACGTCAGGTTAGCATGAGCCTGCAGAAGGAAGGGGGGCCAGAGAAGAGACGTCAGGTTAGCATGAACCTGCAGAAGGAAGGGGGCCAGAGTAGAGACGTCAGGTTAGCATGAACCTGCAGAAGGGAGGGGGCCAGAGTAGAGACGTCAGGTTAGCATGAGCCTGCAGAAGGGAGGGAACAACAGCAGCAGGGCAAACAAAAGGTGACAGGAAAGTTACGTGGACAATTGGGTGGACAATGAACTTTTCATCACTTTTACTCGTGTGTCTGTGGATTTGCCTGTATGGGTGTCTGCACCACGTGCATGTCTCATGCCATCAGAGACCGGAAGATGGCTTCAGTTTTCCTGGGGCTGGCGCTATAGACGGTCATGAGCCACGATGCGGGTGCCTGGAACTGAACCTGAGTCCTTTGCAGGAGCAGCAAGTGCTGTTAATTGCTGAGCCATATTCCCAGACCAAGAAAATAAATTCTTAATACATGAAGATAAATAATAATAATAATTTAATTATGAATTTTGGGCAAAATATTAGCACGAGTACCTGAAAGAAGTGAAAATACAGAGAATATTTAAAATAAAACCATTAAACAGAAAAGTTTTAAGGAATATCATGGTACCATGGTTTATTCCACTTTGATTTTTTCCACTTTGCTTGAGTAATTTATTTTTATGAACAACAAAATCAAATTATTAGCTGAGTTTAATCTCTCAGCTTCCTTTCTCAGTACCCAGGAGGCAGAGACAGGTAGATCTCTGTCAGTTGGGCCAGTCTGGTTTGCATAATGAGTTTCACACCAGTCAAGGCTTCATAATGAGATCCTGTCCTAACAACTACTACAACAAAACAATTAAAAAAAACAAAAACCAAGCAAACAAACTCTAAAATCCCAAGCACACACAGACACACAGTTACTAAAATCCCGAGCACACACACAGACACTCAGTTACTAAAATTCCGAGCACACACAGATACACAGTTACTAAAATCCCGAGCACACACAGAGACACTCTGTTACTAAAATCCCGAGCACACACACACACAGTTACTAAAATCCCGAGCACACACACACACAGTTACTAAAATCCCGAGCACACACAGTCACACAGTTACTAAAATCCCGAGCACACACACACACACACAGTTACTAAAATCCCAAGCACACACACACACACACAGTTACTAAAATCCCGAGCACACATACACACACACACAGTTACTAAAATCCCGAGCACACACAGTCACACAGTTACTAAAATCCTGAGCCCGCGCGCGCGCGCGCACACACACACACACACAGTTACTTTCTCTGTTCTCTATTCTGACTTATTGCCTTCATACACTATTAAGAACCTGGCATTTATTTAGACCAAGTGTAAGGAGGGATGATAAGTACATTTACTTACACGAGGGAGGTTTTTCCTGTCTTCTGAATATGGAAGCTGAGAACAGGCCTAGCACATACCGTATCACCGTGAGACTCTGCCTAAGTGACATTCAGTTTCTCTAGACAGCAAACCACAACTGTGGTGGTCTGAATAAGAATCATCCCCACAGATTCATATGTTTGACCACTTGGGCCCAGTGGGTAGAACTGCTTGGGCAGGGTTAGGAGGAGGTGTGGGTGCCTTGAGGTTTCAAAATACTCCTTGATATTCCCAGTGTTCCCTCTCCTTCTCCTGCTTGCAGATTAAGTTGTGAGTTCTCTGTTGTCCCTGCCACCACAGCTGTTCTGCAGTCAGGGACACTGACCTTCTAAACTGTGAGCCCAGCAATTGGGGACTCTCACCCTCTGAACTGTGAGCTCTCTTCTATAGGCTGCCTTGTCCTGGTGGTTGTCACAGCAACTGAACAGTGACTACGAAACCACCAAATAACCCTGGGGACACCATATGTGTGAACTGCACAATAGTCTACAGACTCTACTTCAACCCAACAGAAAGACTTCATTCTTTTCAGAGCATATGACTAAAGAGATGGTCCACTCAGAGAACTTTAAACTCACCCAGCATGCAGCTGCTGCCGCCTGCAAGTGCCTGGCAAACCATTCTGAGTTTAATGACATACCCTATAAACAGAAAGATGAAGACAGGTTTAAATTCAAAGGAGATTCCTTAATCCTATGTCCTAGGAAGACATTAATACATATATTAACTGAGAAACGAACAACGCTATTTTCTTACTGTTATTATAAAAATAGTCTACTGGAATTTTTAGAAAAGCTGATGAGTGCCTTCTACAACTGAAGCTGTGGGACCAAACAATGACACCGAGACAAAGCATGACAGAATGTGTACACACTCCTGAAACACCGAGACAAAGCATGACAGAATGTGTACACACTCCTGAAACACCGAGACAAAGCATGACAGAATGTGTACACACTCCTGAAACACCGAGACAAAGCATGACAGAATGTGTACACACTCCTGAAACACCGAGACAAAGCATGACAGAATGTGTACACACTCCTGAAACACCGAGACAAAGCATGACAGAATGTGTACACACTCCTGAAACACCGAGACAAAGCATGACAGAATGTGTACACACTCCTGAAACACCGAGACAAAGCATGACAGAATGTGTACACACTCCTGAAACACCGAGACAAAGCATGACAGAATGTGTACACACTCCTGAAACACCGAGACAAGGGATGACAGAATGTGTACACACTCCTGAAACACCGAGACAAAAGATGACAGAATGTGTACACACTCCTAAAACACTGATGCTAATTTTACTAATGCAAAACAAAGTGGCAAAAAGGAAAATGATAGCGCCTAAGTATCGGATGGCCAATAAGTGTTGATTTAGGATTATTTTAAGTGTATCAAATTGATGAGCACTAAGGAATGAGAACCATTGCTACACAATGGGAAAGTTGGAATCTACAGAGTAAGATCTGACATCTCCTAAACGGTGTTTTGTAAACAACAAAGGACATCAGAATAACCTCTGGAATGTCCTAAAACCAAAGGTATCTGATTTAACCAAAGGCAACCAGAACTACCAGGAGACCAGGGCATTTTTGCTGCTGTTGTTATTTTATTCAGACTGGTTTCATGAAGCCCAGACTGGTCTCAAACTCGCTAGCTGTACAGTCAACTGTGACCTTGAACTCCTGATCCCTCTGCCACCACTTTCAAGTGCCAGGACCACAGAAGCGCCTCATCCATCCCATTTCGTAACTCAATCCTGAGAAGGACAGGTATAAAGCTCAGGTCGAAAGCTCAGACTCTGAGGACACAAAGTGAGTTACAGATTAACAGAGGAGCTCCAACCAAACCACCTAGAATGTCTCACAACCACCAGATCCATCAAAACACAACTGGGAGGCACTGTGGGAGCCCTTCAAAAGGCAAAAGAAGAAATGCCTTGAATAAGGTTGAAGAACACACACACATGCACAGTGACACACACACATCCACACACGCACAATGTTCTTTATGATAAACAGTGCCCATGAACAAACGTGGAAGGCTGCTAAAGGAGAAATCACAAAGGGAGATTAGCTAGTATGCTAAAAATTCTCCCCACACCTCTATAGCCACACCACCCTGACTGTGTCTCATCTCAGAAGCTAAGCAGGGCTGGGCCGAGATAGTTCTTAGATGGGGGTTCTCCTCAAAACAGCAGTCTTCAACTGCTGAGGAGGATGCTGAGTGTAAGGTGCTCATGGCAACCTCATGGCAGGCGTTCATAATGAACAATATCAGCAGCGATGGGACAGGCAGACAGACACCGTACGCGCTCTTACATGACGGGACAGGCAGACAGACACCATATGTGTGACAGACGTAAAGTACTGAGATGAGCACACCATTTTCTCTTTAACGGCTTTCTAGCAAGCATACGTTGAATATGACAAGACAGGACAGATGCAGCTGAGTTACCCCACAGACGGTAAGCCCTTTGATCTGAACTGTCAAGTCCATGAGGGACAGGGAGAGACTGAGGACTGTCTCACGCTAGAAAACGAAAGAGGGCATAACTGGCAGTTTCAGGAAAAAAGACATCGTTGTGACTTTTTAGAAATATTATTTCCTTTGCTTTCCCTCCAAGACAGGGTTTCTCTGTGTAGTCCTGGCTGTCTGGAACTCACTGTGTAGACCAGTCTGGCCTCAAACTCACAGAGATCCTCCTGCCTCTGCCTTCTAAGTACTAGGATTAAAGGTGTGCACCACCACCTCCTGGCAATTTCAGTTTTAACTGTGTAAAAGTATATGCATGTATATTAAAGGGGCGAGCTAAGGTACAGCAGGAGGGACAATTCAGAACACAGCGCTGAGCTGCCAGACTCCTGTCTTAGCTGTTTGCATTTTAAAGGGGTTTACACATAAAACTTTCTCAGCGTGTCTGAAATTAAGCAAAGGGAGAAATGCAGGACAACCTTTTTCAAACAAGCAAAAGAAGAATCAAAAATACTCACAAGCTCTCCATAGCGTGCCGTGGAAATTACACGCTGGAAATTCCCTGTGTTGCTGAAACACAGCCCACCTGTCTTCACAAATTAATCAGAGAAAAGTGTCAAATTACATAAAGGTATTATCTATTGAATTAAAAATATGTATTTCACCCTCTCGATTGTCTTTACCAAAATGTGAGGTTCTGAGCATGTACAAGACTTGCTGGTATTCACAAACGTTGGTTCACAGCGGACACACCTGGTAAAGATAATAAAAATCATTTTTAAAGTGTTAATGAATGACACTGAGCCTAATTTAACTCAGAAATCTTCCCTAAATGGTACATTAGAACACAGTAAGTCAACCAAGTGATTAATTACATAAGCCTTGAAAGGGTTTTACGTCATTATTATAAGGCAAAGTATAAATGAAATCGGCTAATCATACAGGACCATTCTCTTAACTACATACATGAAAATATACAGCATGAGTAACACTAAACAGTAAATATTATAAAATCATGGACTATCAACAGAGCCCAACAAACTCATATCAATTGTCCTAAATCAATTTGCACAAGCACATCTTTTCAGTGAATTGAGAACACAAGCATGTGTAGCCTTTTGCCAAATCTGCAAGAACACATTTAGTCAATCACCTCTGTTATTAAGGAAAAAGATGGAGAGGTGGTCTGGACTAGTGGGGATCGAGGCGGGCTGACATGGACATCAGTTATCTCTGAGATAGACAGGTTGAGATGCTACAGCACACCATGTAACTCAGACAGGCTGGGGAAGCATCAGAGGGAAAACTTATAAATCAGCCAGGAGCAGATTCTGGAAGTTTTAGCTCAACGTCCGAGAGAGGAAATACTTTGCTGCTAAGTTTCACAGGGAAATGTGTTATTTTCATTAATAAACTCAGAAAGGGAAGAGAAAAGCAGTGCAAACAGGCAAGTGATCAACGTACACTTGCAGAGACACTGAGAATGCGGGCTCGGTAGGATCTGTTTACACCAGAGACATGTGTGAAGAAGGGGGGTAGTTATGAATTTATGAGCGGGTATTGAATGCATACATGAAAAGGGAGCAGAAGCAATATAAAATTGGGCTACCAATCAGTGCACTTGTGTTAGGACAACATTTATTAATGTGCCCTTGTGTTGGTTTGAATGAGAATGGCCCCCATAGGCTCATATATTTGAATGCTCAGTCGTCAGGGAGTGGAACTGCCTGGGAAGGATTAGAGGTGTGGCCCTGTTGAAGAAGGTGTGTCACTGGGGTAAAGTTTCAAAATCCCATGCCAGGCCCAGTATCCCTCTTTGCCTGCTGCCTGAAGATTTGGATATAAAGCTCCCAGCTCTTACCCAGTGCCATGCCTGTCTTCCCCCACTGTGAAGAACATGGGCTAAGCCTCTAAAACTGCAAGTAAGCCCCCAATTACGTGCTTTCTTTTATGAGCATTATCACAGAAAAAAAATGTACGTAAGCCACCTTGTATGTGACATTGTAATATAAAATGGTTTCCGAATCATACACTCTATATACTATTCTATAGCTTATGTACAACTTACATAATAATGAACAAAGATAGCTGCCTTTTGCTAAGCAATTACTACAACACTATGTTAAGACCTTTGCATGTTTATTTTGAGGCAGGACAGCTTATGAAACCTATGAAGGGAAGAATACATTTCCATTCTAAACACAAGGGATTGTGACTACCTAATGTCAAATAGGAAAAGGCTAATAGAAGACTTGAACACACTTTTTCATGGATTCTGGGACTCAGCTCCTTTACTGTTTACACATATTCTCTCTTGGGAAATACTGAGGGACATAAAAATAGGGTGATATTAATGAAGCTAGCTGTTAGTATACCACTGACCTGGTTCCTAAAGCATTGGCTTTTGTGAACGAGTTTTCGTTTCCATCACAGAGTTCGCAAGTGGCTTGGGATAACAGGGATCCATTAACATTTCTTTCCACTGAGCAAGACACAAGCAAAACAGTGAATGCTGAACTATATACTCTAAAATAGGTATGTAAGTAAAATTATAACAATTCTCAAGGCAGCATCATTTGGTTAAAGGGCATGTCAACCACCTATATAATGAAGTATGTAAGAAAAATCTTTTCATCCCAACTGAAAACATATAGAAACAAGTTTTATAAGTGATTATAACAGTAAATCAGCATTCTACTAAATAAAATTTTTTAATGTCTTTCCTGTCATTCTGGGATGAGGAAACATATTATCTTCATAGATTGCTGGCCAGTTTCCACAAATGGGAGTGCTTTTAATAACCTCCAAACTCAAACACCCCAGCCAGCACTAACCTTCATTTGTAGACACAGAACTACAGAAGCACCTGCACCGAAACATACCGGGTTATGTTATTTGATAGAGCCGAATCAAAACGTCTAAAATAGCAGAATGGTGATATACCTATGGTTAACTTTTTTCAAGGTACAACAAATTTAACCTATGAATTCTGTGGGTCTTAACTATTTTAAAAATTATAAGCCACAGGCAAGACGGCATATGCCTATCATGCCAGCACTTGGGAAGTGAAGGCAGGGGCATCAGGAATTCAGGACATCTCTGACTACACAGTGAGTCTGCCAGCCTAGTGTAGCACAATTAATAAAAACTCAGAGACAGAAATTGGGGTTCAACCTGAAGGTCAGAAAAGCAAAACAGCTAGCCACTGGCTCTTACCTCTACCTCAGTCTGAAATGGCGGTCCTGCCTCCAGGAATCTCAGAATGAGACTGTGACTGAGAGCTGTCTCCTTCCTCCCATTTTATAATCCTCTCTAGGGCTGGGATTAACGGTGTGCACCACTACCGCCTTCCACTTAGATAAGTGGATCTCCCACCTCCTCTCCAGTTCTCCCTCCATCCCACCGTCCCTCCCTCCCTCACTCCCTTTTTCCCTCTCTCCCTCCCTCCTCCCTTCTCTCTTTGCTCTTCTTCTGGAAAGGCAGCTTCTGGCTCTCTCTCTTCTCCCCCTCCTCCCCTTCTCTTTCCCTTTCCCTTCCATAATCCACTAAATAAACTCTACACCCAAACTCTCTCTGCATGGTATATCTGTACGTCTGACTCCCACAGAGACCTCAGGTAACCCTCCGCCACACTCATGGGACCAGTTCCCCACTACTGCGTTATAAATGATAGCAACCACTATTTTATAAATACTGTTCTTACCCAATATATGACCAGTGGGGCAGTGGCATTTTCCTTCAGCTGTTAAGCTACCAGGGCAAGAAATACAGTCCCAGCCATCTTTGGTAACACCTTTCTACAGTTTAAAAAAAAAAAAAATAAAAGATTTTCTTCTTAATTAACAATTCAAAATTAACTGTAAGCTTTGCATTCACAAATATAAAACACAACAACACTCAAGAGAACTTAATAAAGAAATCTAGTTATCAGTTTACTCTTATTATCTTATTGCCTGTTCTACAATAACCTGTTTAAATATTCAAGTTTATAGGATTTTAAAATTTGTTCTGATTCTAAGCAGGTTTATGTCCTATGAATTATACAGTTATTAATTTGATTTAAGAGAATTCACTGGAATACTGATCTAGTGAGGTGAACTGGCAGAAGTTTAATAGAGTTTGACATTGTGAGGACACCTTCTCATGTCACATGGTTTAGGGCAAACCTGAAATGACAGTCATGGAAATACAGTTAGGGCCAAACTCAGCAGAGACCAATGTTAAAAACAACAACAAACAGACACAAACTAGGCTTTGTGGAAAAGACTGGACTTATTAGTAAATGCTTCTACAAACAGACACAAACTAGGCTTTGTGGAAAAGACTGGACTTATTAGTAAATGCTTCTACATAAGGCCCGCTGTGCAACACAAAAACCTACAATAGCTTTAATAATATCTCTGGAAAATAAACTTGCCCCCGAAACTATGTTCTGTCCACAGCTCTCATCATCAGCCGTTTAGCTACGACTGGTTCTTCCAGAACATGAACGAAATATAAACATGGCAACCAGAACTACAGGATGCATAGTTCAGAGAATAACAGATTCTCAGACTAACAGAATAGGAAACATGCCATAAAACTCATAAAACTCAGAGCAAACTCAGAAAGGGAAATTAGATTTCTATCCACTGAAAATTAGCCTATGTAGTAACTATTAACCGATTACATTTCCTCAAACCTGTATGGAATGAAGAGACTAATAAACTGTAATAAATTTTTATTGATGCAATGGGCATTGGATAAACGCATTGCACTTTCCAGGGCGCTATGAGTATCGATCATCGTGTGAGACCACTGACCTCGTAGGTCCACCTGTCTCATACAGTATCTGCCCTGGGATGTTTTACACATGTAACGCGCACCTTCCCTTCCTGACACCTGAGTTACTCTATGAGGAAAATAGAAACAATTTTCACAGCACCGACTCTAAGATATCTAAATTAAACACTTTCGTAACAAAATGGATTTCTGTTTTCCCCCCAAGTTCTCATGCAGTTTTAGTGATCTCTCAAAATGGACAATAATAAAGTTAGCTTAATAACTTTAAAGCTTGTGAAGAAATGGGAAAGACTATATTAAAGTTTGAGAGAGAGACATTCATTACTTTTCCCTCCAAAGTTATTTCAAACTAAGTTCTTCATACCATGTTTTCTGGACACTTTTTACAAACGATGGATGGCCCTCCATTGTTAGAGATCATGTGATATCCTGGCAGACACACACAGGAAGTTCCTGAAAAGACAAGAGCCGATTTCTGTCTTAGTGAATATAATTTCAAGACAGGGAAACCCAACACTTCTTACGATCTGGAAGCTGGGAGTGGTGGTGTACTCTTGGGACCCCAACACCTGGGAGGAAGAGGCAGGAAGATCAGGCAGGAGTTCAAGGTTACCCTCGCCCACATAGGGAGTGGGAGGCCAGCCTGAGCATCGTGTGTGTGTGCGTGTGTGTGTGTGTGTGTGTGTGTGTGTGTGTGACATTCGCGTGCACATCACTGAACTTTATATACCCTGGCTTCTCGTTTAGTAAAACAGAGAAAGTAACAGTACTGACCTAATAAGGTGAAGACTTAGAAATGTCTGGTCTTATGTTGCCGCTATTTAAACTGTAACTATTACTAAACTATGAAAACTATTTTCTTGTACTAAACCATGTGTGTGTTTAATGAATTTTGCTAATATCTTATTGAAAATTCCTTTCAGCCAACACATCACTGTGTAGAAAGACAATAAATGCTGCATGGTTCTTACTATGCAACGCTGCTGTATAATCAACTCTAAGGCCTTAAGTAGAAACAACACCCGCAGGAGCCTACATGCAACACACACACCGTCCTTTATAACCACAGAACAAATACAACGTAAACACGTTTTCTCTCACGCTTCCTCTCCTGGACACCCTGATCGGCACTGCTCACTGACTGAAGTGGAATCTAAAGACGACGGAGTTAACCAAACGGAGATGCAAAACATTTAGAGCTTAGAAAACAGAAAAAGACTTAGTTTGGGTAGCTTCAGTTAGAACTAGACCCATTAATGCAATTTAGGGGAAAAATTCACCTAAATCTAAAGAGACATCAGGAGCAAACAGTAACAATCAACAATAAATGGGGTAGGTCTTAAGGAAATCTGTAACAGACGCATAGGTGCAGGTTGGGGGCAAACAGACATCCGTATGACGTACACTTAGCTTCCAGGGTACGTCATACGGATGTCACATCCGGGCTTCAATTTCCTTATGTGCACAGCGCACAGAATCTGATCATAGTTAAGGTCGCCTCCAGCTCTCAATTTTTTGAATTTGGGAGTAGGGTTACAAAAGAAACTCGCGTTTTCTCCCTTTCTTTCCTGCCAGGGTGCTTTCCTCGTCACCCCCGGTTACTCCTTCACTATTTCTACTCTGCTCTTGTTGGGCGGCTTTCCGGGTACTATCCTGAGGATTCCCTGGGAGGGACTGACCCCTGGAAATGAGCTCCTGGTTCAGAAGGGGTCCGGGGTTCCCCATCTCATTCCGGGGCCAGTCCCAGGAACCCTTTCCTTAGGCGTGGCGGCTGTGAGTTTTCGGAACTCTCTAAGTGTGTAACTTAGGTCAGGGTCCTCCACCCCAAAGCGCCTCACCTAGGGCGTCCCGCCTCTGGTTGGCGCCACAGGGCTCGCAGGAGAGCGCAGAGATGTCGAAGTACTGATGGAGGCCGCACGACTCGGGCCGCCGGAAAGGGAAGGAGAAGATCTGGGCCCACGAGACTTCGCCGAGGACCAAGAGAAGGAACGCGGCACCGGCCGTGACTGGAGAGCCAGGTTTGGCCGCCATGGCCACCGCAGGCCCGGTACGCATCACCATGGCACCCGCCATCCGCAGGCGCCGGCTCCCAGCAGCCTCCGCGAGGAAGCTAGCGCGTCCGCTGAGCTGATTGGACAACCGGGCCCCGCCTGGTTGCTAGGTTACCACGCAAGCGCGCGGAAGGAGGGATCCGGCACAAACTGGAGGCGGCTATTTCGAATGTATTTAATTAATGCATGTATTAATTAAACATAATAACAATGTAAACTGCATTTAAAATGTATTATGGGGCACAGTTAATTTAGGCTGTTAGGAAAAAAATACGACAGCGACAGAAAATACCTGGTACAACACAGTAAGTATTGTTTCATGAAGTTGGCAATGACAGACACAGACACACACAGACACACACACACACACACACACAAGAATTTATTCAGGCAATATACTTTTAACAATAGAGGAGATATGGCACGTATTTTTAAAATCTCACTGAGGTAGTGGTTTTTTTTTCAGGGCATGGGCTTGATCTTGAGCAAAATCCTTATTGATTTCCTATGCGGCATGAGAATATCGCTATGACAAAGGACTGGAGAAAATCCTTGCCGACTAAATCTTGGTTTTGTACTTTTCCTGTTTTGTACACAGAGGACCATTCATGTAAAGCTCATCTTAGTTGTTTTGAAAATCAAATTTAGGCATACTTGTGTCTTTCAAAGTAAACACCCTTGTGGACTGATAGTTCAAAGATATTTTGGAATTACATTTACAGCTCATTTTTGGGTTCCAAGACAAAAATGGTTCTTGATAAATTTTAATTCTATTCTGCTGTACTTTCTGTGTATTTTATCTGTTTATCCTGATCTCCCTAATAAAGTCATCTGGTAAACTTTTTTTTTTTTAAGCAGTGGAAGCTTTCCCTGCTTTGTGTTTTTCCAGAAAAGGTAACGTTTTGTAATGAAAATGGTGTCTGACCTTACGGTCAAGGTTCACGCCTTTAATCCCAGCGCTCAGGAGGCAGAGGCAGGCAGATCTCTCTGAGTTTGAGGCCAGCCTGGTCTACAGAGCGAGTTCCAGGACAGGCTCTAAAGCCACAGAGAAACCCTGTCTCGAAAAACAAAAACAAGCAAACAGAAGAGGTGTTGTGCCCTTATAAGGGGGGTATTTATATTCTCAATGCCTATGGGAGATGCATCTAAGGAAGCTAGATAACTCTTAAGTTACCATTGTGTCTTTCTCAAAAGACTAACATGGATCTGGTTTCTAGAATGTATGACAAAAGAGTTGTGTTCTCCTAAGCAGTTCCCCAAAGAGAAAAATCTTTTTAAAAAAGCTTTTGGGTCATTATTTTATTGACCTGGAAATAGCTTATCTGGATACATTTAAAATCACGTGGTCATATAATCTTTCGATCTTTTTTAAGCCACCTGAGCAAGCAGCGCAATTATCTTTGTTTACAAGGTTTAGAGGCATGCCCAACATTACCCAGGAAAGATATAGATGTTGTTCATGAAAGTGTCAGAAACTAGGGGAATGTGACTTAATGACAACTTAGAGAGAAATATATCAGAAAAAGACTGGATTTGGAGAGAATATTGACTGTGGTGTAGGAGCCAAACTATGCTCTCTTTATAATACTAATGTTATTGATATAGTTAATATTAATCTGTTATATCTTTCTGGGAATCATCATCTCTCTATTAAATGTAGACAAGAATGAGAGATTTAAAACAAATTCTCTGCTTGCAATTTGCAGAAACAAACTTTGAATTCTATAAGTTTAATTTCAGGAGTTATTTAACCAAAATGTTGTGCCCCCTAACAACATACATGCTGCAAAGGGGATTAAAATAGAGAAACTAGTCTTTGAAACTAGAAACTGAATGGTCATGTGTTTCCTCAAAGAGTATGAGTTTGAAGGAGCAGTAGAAACTCCATTTTGAGAAAGAACTTCATTTTAAACAGGACCTAATTAAGGGTGGTGGTGGTGCATGTAGTCCAGCAAGTCATAAATATTCCCTAGAAACTGTGCCTGCCCTGGTCAAAGTGGCCCACCAGGGTATCCAAACAACATCTGCTTGCTTCAAATGTAGTTATCTGATTAACCAATGTTTTGAAATTCTTATTTGCTGACAGTTGCTGTTTTGAAATTCCTCTATACTCCAACCAACGAATTCAAAAGTTGTATATTTTACCCAATCCTGAAACATCAAGGCTTGTGCCACCTGCTTGTGGGTTTTCCTGTAAAAGCCCCTTACCCTGAAGCCTTGGGGCAATCTGCCCCACAGGCTGTATCAGAGTGTGGGGTCCCAGGCTGAGCCAGCCAATTTGTAATCAACAAACCCCAGTGTGTTTGCATCAGATACGGTTCATGGGTCTTGGGCAAAACAGCTGAAACAAAGCTTTGACAATAGCCAAGTCAGACTGAGATGTTTTTGTTAAATAGCTTTGGGGTGAGAAAACCCAAGAAGACAACCTAAAGTTTTAGAAAGGCACAGAGTTGAATGAGAATTTGTTAAGGTCAGGGAACAAGAACAAAGCAGCCCGATTATTGTTGGCTGATGTGCCTTTCTTGCTAGACACAGGTGCATATGTAGCAGTAATTTCATCAGAATCTTGGCATTCAAATTGGCCTCTTCAGAATATAAATGTTCAGTTTTTAGGGCTCAGAACTTTATCTCGGGTAAAGCAGAACACAAGATGGGTCAAATATATAGGGCCAGAATGACAGAGAGGAAAATTAAAGCCATATGTGGCTAACATTGCAAGAATCTGTGGGATGTGATTTGTTACAGCAATAGACTACTCAGGTTAAAATTCCCCCAGTCTTAGAAACAAACCATAGATTAATGTATGTTTATGGGAAAAATTTAGAACGTTTTATAAAGAACAGTTACCAACCAGTCAGGTTGTACAAGAACAGGGCCAACAGCTGCTGATATTTCAAAGGCACCAACAGCTTTACCTTTAAAATGGGTGACAAACAAATCTGTATGGGTTAGACAATGACCTTTAACACTAGAGAAACTGCAGGCTTTAGAACAGCTGATACAGCAACAACTAGATGCTCACCATAATGAGGAGTCAACAAACTCTTGGAATTCTCCTGTATTTATTGTTAAAAAAATCTGGAAAATGGAGAATGGTAACAGATCTAAGAGCTGTTAATAAGGTGATTCAGCCAATGGGTTCTCTACAGTCTGGCATTTTTTTGCTTTCTCTATTGTCTAAAGAATAGCCTCTTACAGTTATTGATTTAAAAGACTGTTTCTTTAATATACCTTTGCAAGAAAAAGACAGAAAATTTTGCCTTCACAATGCCTATTTATAATAATTATCAGCCTGCTAGAAGATATCAATGGGAGGTTCTCCCACAGGGAATGTTAAAAAGCTTCACACTGTGCCAATATTTTGTAAGTCAGCCATTGGAAATGATACATAAACAATTTCCTGAATCTATAGTTTATCATTATATGAATGACATTTTGCTATCTGATTCAAATGTAGATACTTTATAAAAAAATGTTGGAAGAAGTGAAGAAAATTTACCTTGTTGGGGATTACAAATTATTTCTGAAAAAGTACAAAGAGGAGATTCTATTAATTATTTAGGCTATAAATAGGTTTTCAAAAAATTAGACCACAAAATGCACAAATTAGAAAAGATTGATTATAGACTCTTTTTAATTTTATTTTTAAAACAATCTTGTTTTACATACCAGCTGCAGTTTCCTCTCCCTCCCTTCAATCTGCTCCCCCTATCTACTCCCCAACCCACCACCATTCACTCCTCAGAGAGAGTGAGGCCTCCCATGGGGAGTCAACAAAATCTGTCCCAACACTTGAGGCAGGGTCAAGGCCCTCCCCCTGTATCTAGGCTGAGCAAGGTGTCTCTCCATAGGGATGGGCTCCAGAGAGACAGTTCATACACTAGGGATAAGAAATGGTTCCACTGCCAGTGGCCCCACAAAATGCCCAAGCCACACAACTGTCACCATATTCAGAGGGCCTAGTTCGGTCTTATGCAGGTTCCCCAGCTGTCAGTCCCACTTGCTCAGGTCAGCTGTTTTTGTGGGTTTCCCCATCATAGTCTTGGCTCCTTTGCTTGTAATATTGCTCCTCCCTCTCTATGGCTGGACTCCAGGAGTTCGGGCCAGTGATTAGCTGTGGATCTCTGCATCTGCTTTCATCAGATACTGGATGAAGGTGCTATGATGACAATTAAGGTAGTCATCAACCTGATTATAGGTGAAGGGCATTTTAGGTACACTCTCCACTAGATTTTTAGCTGGGGTCATCCTTGTGGGTTCCTGGGAATTTCCATTGTGCCTGGTTTCTTGCTAACCCCATAATGGCTCCCTCTTTTAAGGTATCACTTACCTTGCTCTCCCTCTCTGTCCTTCACCCAACTCAATCTTTCTGATCTCTCATGTTCTCCTCCCTGCTCCCCTTCTCCCTCACCACTTCCTTACCACCTCCCTGTCCCTCCAGACTGCTACATTACTAAAGAGATCTTGTCTACTTCCCCTTCCCAGGGGGATCCATGAATGACTCTCTTTAGGTTTTCCTTGTTTCCTGTCTTCTCTGGGGTTGTGGATTGTAGGTTTGTTATCTTTTGCTTTATAACTAATATCCACTTATGGGTGAGTACATACCATGTTTGTCTGTGTCTGGGTTACCTCACTCAGGTTGATTTTTTTCTAGTTCCATCCATTTGCCTGTAAATTCCAAGATGTCATTGTTTTCTACTGCTGAGTACTCCTTGTGTAAATGTACCACATTTTCTTTAATCATCCTTTGGTTGAGGGGCATTGAGGGTGTTTCCAGGTCCTGGCAATTATGAATAATACGACTATGAACATAGATGAGCAAATGTCTCTCTTGTATGGGTCTTCATTCTTTGGGCATATGCAAATAGAGCCATATTTATCCCTGTGCACAAAACTCAAGTCAAAGACCTCAATAACAATTCAGACACACTGAATCTCATAGAATAGAAAGTAGCATTGACTGCATTGGCACAGGCGCTTCCTGAATATAACCCCAGCAGCACAGACACTGAGATCGATAATTAATAAATGAGACATCCTGAAACTGAGAAGCTTCTGTAAGGCAAAGGACACGGGTAATAAGACAAAATGGCAATCTACAGAATGGGAAAAAAAACTTCATCAGCTCCACATTGGACAGAGGGCTGGTCTCCAAAATATACAAAGAACTCAAGAAACCAGATATCAAAATATCAAATACTACAATTAAAAATGGGGTAGATCTAAATAGAGAATTCTCAACAGAGGAATCTCAAGGAACTGTTCAACATCCTTAGCCATCAAGGAAATGCACCTTATACCAGTCAGAACAGCTAAGATAAAAAACACTGATGGTCGCTTATGCTGGAGAGGATGTGGAGTAAGGAGAACACTTTCCCATTACAGAAAGCCTGGACAACAAATGATACAGCTACCCCTCCCAGGATTTAATAATTAACCCAAAGTTTTCTTTTCAGGATTCCCTAAAGATATTGTCGCTCCCAGACAGCAGGAAGTAAATTTAAGAATACAATGCCCACATTTCCAAGAGGTGGGGTGGGTGGTTTTTGGTCATTCAGTGAGTTATGGATATCTGTCAGTGTTTATGGGGATTGTGAAGCACGATTTATAAAAGCTCAGAGAGAGAGACAAATTGGTGTTCAACCTGAAGATCTGAAAAGCAAAACAGCCAGCCACTAGCTCTTACTTTGACCTCAGTCTGAAATGGCAATCCTGCCTCCAGGAATCTCAGAATGAGACTGTTGAGAGCTGTTTCCTCCCATTTTATAATCCTCTCTAGGGCTGGGATTAAAGGCATGTACCACCCGATTTCTATGTCATCTAGTGTGGCTACTGGGATGAAAGGTGTGTGTTACTATAACCTGGTCTGTAGGGCTAACCAGTAGGACTGTTTTACCCTCAGATCTTCAGGCAAACTTTATTTATCAAAATACAATTGAAATTCCACTACAGGATTTGTTATAAGTTGTTATTGATAATGGTCATGAAAAAAGCTAAACAAAGGAAATTAGATTCAAGTTTCTTGTTTTGAAAAGAAAAAAAGGGGGATATAGATATGATAGAATAAAAGGGTAGATTATTGAATCTACCTTTAAAAAGCAACTACTAGTTTTAAATGTTTTACATTGGATTGGATTTTTATATATTGTATACAAATTTTGTATATTGATACAAATTTGAGATTAATTTAGTTAGAACAAACTGTACTATATTTCTACTCTTGCTCAAGGTATTGTACGTATTTAAAAATGTAATGCAAATTTCTAGTCCTTGAAAATTATTCTTACCAACTGTTTTGAATAATAAGGAAATGCAAGTTAGTAGTTAATCACCTAATATAATTAAACTTGTAGTCACATTAAGAATGTTTTCAAGGTCATACAAAGATATATATATATATATATATATATTTTTTTTTTAAATGATTTATTTATTTATTATGTATACAACATTCTGCCTCGATGTATGCCCACACGCCAGAGGAGGGCGCCAGATCTCATTACAGATGGTTGTGAGCCACCATGTGGTTGCTGGGAATTGAACTCAGAACCTCTGGAAGAGCAGCCAGTGCTCTTATCCTCTGAGCCATTTCTCCAGCCCCACAAAGATATATTTTAAACAGATACATTATCTTCAAACACTGACTTCATGCAGAAAACACAGAAAGGGTAGAGCTGATCTCAGCTTCGTTTTGCCTGTGTTTCTTCTTTTTACTGAGCATCGCCACCTGGACCACCAATTGTCCATGCTTGTTCTAAAGGAACATGCCTTCAGAGTTCAGAACCCTCTCTATAGTGCTCTCTGAAGTAGATCTCTAGGGCTCAACTCCTGGATTTATCTTTTATCATCTATATTATTGTGGTGGTTTGAGAGAGAATGGAAATGTGCCCCATAGGCATGTTGGAGGAAGAGGTCACTGGGGGGTGGGCTTTGAGGTCTCAAGCCACAACCAGTGTAACAGCTCACTTCTGGCAGATAAGGATGCAGAACTCTCAGCTCCTCCAGCACCTTGTCTGCCTGCAAGCCACCATGCTTCCTGTCATCTGATAGAAAATCTCTGAACTGCAAACCAGCTCCAATTAAACATTTTCCTTTATAAGAGTTGCCGTGGTCATGGCAATTTATTAATTCACAGCAATAAAACCCTAAGACAGTTTACCTTGTGGAGCTGTGTAATTACCTATGTTCCATTTCCATTTATAAAATAAGAAAATTATAGTAGTTACATTCGAACAAAATTCTGAAATTAAATGTCGGAGTCTCACACTGGGGTGACATCTGTCGGGGTCCAGTCTTGATGGGGTTCACACGTTGCAGGGTAGGGGTGTGTGGATTAGAAATATTAGATATGAGGAACAGAGCTTTGAAAGAAAAGGAACGGAGATGCAGAGTAGAACCAGGAGGGCAATCTAGTGATTAATGATTGGCCTGTGTTATTTTCCATATGCTTATATTCTAATCTAAAGAGAAGGCAAAAGATTGCTTTAACATAACACAAAAAACAAACAGAGAAATGACCTCTTCAATACCTGAAATATCAAGCCACTATATCCTGAGTTAAGTATTCTGTTGTTTAGGCAGGACATGCAGTGACCACACCTTAGACCAAGCATCCTGTAGGCAGCCACTCCCTGGGTTAAACCTCCTGTCATCTCCTTGAAGGAGCAGGAATAGGCTTGAATTCTCTGACCTTTGGTGAGGGTGAAATGGATCCACTTCTGCAAGCTATCTTAATGCCCCAAACACCAAGTATTTACACCCTAGGTCAGGATGTCTTGTCTGTAGACATTCCTTAAGTCTTATCTCCTGTCACCAACCTAGAATGAGCAAGAGTTGGCTTAAACTCTCTGAACTTCAGTCAAGATGGAGCAGACCCACTTCTGAGGCTCCCTATAAAAATGAGATAATATAAGGCCTGGAACAACAACAACAAAAACAAAAAACCTCAAAAAAATGTTAGTAAGCTTTTGAGAGCAGGGTCCTGAACCCACAATTTTGGCAGGGCCAAAGCCAGGATTAAACTATTTGATACTTAATCCAAGAATCATGCTTCTCATGACCTTCTCTGCTTCTGTTTGGATCAACTTGACATCTCAAAGAAGTCAAAGCACTTTTAATACTGTTTTACGTCATCATCTTTCCTCTCAAACCTAAGAATCAGGTTCTAGTATTATTCCTATTTTGGGATAACAAACAGAAGATGGCCCAGAAGCATCTCTTATTCACTTCTTAGAGTGCCTCTCATTTCTTACTACACATTATTTTGGACATTATTTTACAGTGACCTAAATTAAACTCATTTTCTTCTAAGATTTAAGAGTGTTTCCGTTTTCTTAGTGGGCTTTGAAACCACTCCTAACTACATCTTACGGTTATTTTCAAGTAATTCCGGAAAACCAAATACAAAGCAGGCATCACAGAACATGCTTGTGATTATATTTTTCATTTCTCAACCTTCAGGAGTGATCTATCTACTTTGTTTTAAAATCTCCAGAAGAAAGCAAGTTGATAAAGGTACTTACCAACATTACTGATGTTAGATTAAGCATTATTTATTAAGCCCTTAGCTATTGACCTTGTACTTATGCACACTCTACAGCAGTAAGATGAACATTGCCGTGGCTTTCCCGAGTGTCGAGGAGCCTTTTGGAAGAGCCTCCACCCGTGGAAATGTGGAACCAAAACAGGAGCCACATTATCCATTGTTATTAAGTTTCCATACCTCACAAGAATGAGATTCTGTTTCCAAAGCCTAATGAATTCTGCAAACCATGTTTTTCAACCTGTGCTGAATTCGTGACCCCATGATGTATGCCCACCCCCTTGCCTTGGTAAGCTTCTGAACCTGTGATATACGGTTGGCCTTTTGCCTAGGGAAAATGTGTCTTCCCAGGTATCTTGATGACTTCCCTTCCACTTGATGGAATCTTGCACTTATCTACCCCACAGTCAGCCTTGAGCCTCCACTCTTCCGTCCAGGTGCTGAGGGTCGATTATCTCTGAAACATTTTCCGCGGAGCTACACTGGCAGGACCCCTGAGGGTGGGAGACAGATAAGCCGCGAGGTGAGAGTTTGGGTATAGAGTTTATTTAGTGGGTATTGGAAATGATATAAGAGTAAGGGATTATGGAGGGGGTGGGAGAAGGGGAGAGAGACCAGGGGTGACAGAGAAAGAGGAAAGAGAGAGGGGAGGAAGAAGAAAGAAGGGGGTAAGAGAAGAAGGGAGAGAGGCCCTAGTTACCTCTTAAGAAGGTTGGGGGGAGAGGGAGAGAGAATGCAGAGAGGGCAGAGATCAGCTTGGTACCCAGGTGACAAGGATAACAATCTCCACAACTGTTTTCTATCAAGACTATCCCTTCCCCATAAAAGGGACCTCAGAAGCCAGTGCGGGGCGGCTCTCTGAAAGCTCTAGGAGAGGCGGCTAGCAGGCCAGTTCTAAATACAGCTTGCTTTAATCAGACCTTCGCAGAACTGTTTTTTTCCTCAGGTCTAACAGAAACCACAGCCATGAAGGAAGAAATCTCCGGCTTCCCTCCTTCGCATCTTTTCCCTTAACTTGAAAAGAAAAAAAAGAAAGACAGACAGACAGACAGACAGAAGAAACCTGTTCGTGTATTTCTGCAGTCGTCTCCTCAGATGGGAATTTGGCGGGCGCAGCTCCGGGTCCCCAGATTGGCCAGGCGCAGGGCATGAGCAGAGAAGCCCCACACACCCAGGTTACTACTGCAAGCGGCGCGGGCCGTGTGCGCATGCGCCACCCGGAGCCTGGGTTGTGGGTGCTGCCCGGAGAGCGCATGGGCAGACAAACTGTCCGTCGGTTTGTCCCGACGGGAGGGCAGCGTGGGCGCCATCTTCCTGGGGGCCGCCGGGGGGCTCGGCCGGCTGGGCGTGTGGCGGGCGCTCAGACTGGTCCCGGGGCGCCGGGCGGGGAGGGTGCGAGTCGAAGGCCGGGCAGGCGGGGCCGGGGCGAGCACGGCCTGTGCGGTTAGAGCCCCGCGCGCTCGCTGACTCCGACGCCCTCCGTCCGCCTCCCCGAGCGGGGTCCCGACGGCGAAGATCTCGGAGCCTCGCCTAGGTATTGCTTTTCTCGGCCGCGTCCGCGTGGGTAGCGGCGCGGGAGAGCTCGGCAGGCCGGTGTCCCCGGGCTGGAGGGGCGCAGAGCGGTGCAGTGAGGTTGGGAGCCGGTCCCCTTGGGCGAGCTGGGGTGGAGCGTTTGCGTTCGGGACAGGGGTCCCGGTTAATCTAACAGCCAATTCGGGCGCAGACTCTGGCGACAGCCTCGGATCCGACCTAGCAAGTTGGCCTGGCGGTAAAAGAAGGAAACTCTGATCTTCGGGAGTGTGGACAAAGGCGTCGGGCTGTGGAATCGATGCCTTCGGAGGATTCCCCATTGATGATGGATGGCGTGAGAAGTCGGTGCTCTGTGGATTCGACTTAACAGTTCCTGACCCGGGACTGTGACTCAATGTGGTCATGCATTTTTTTTTTTAAATTTTAGACACCTGCATTATAAAAGGCAGATTATATCAGAGACTATTTGTGGACTGGGGTAGATGGTCTGCAGGAAAATTCAAGTTTACAATTTTAACGTTCTTCATATCTGGGCACTAAGACATAGTTGGAGGCATATAGAAAACTGCCTCCATTATCATGTCTGGAAAATGCCTTTATTTGATAGTTAAAATCAAGTGGATTAGAAATTAGGGCTCTTAAGTTCAGTGTCCCGTTTTTCTCCGACTCTTAATTAAAAGATACACACTTGCGGTCATTTAATTAAGACGGTGATTTAAACGGAAGGATGACGTGGTTAAATTAGCCAGCTTGTTTAAAATGTGTTTATCATTAAATGAATTTTTAGGGATTGGCTTCCTGACATCAACACAGTCACTAAATCACTTTGGCATTCATATCTGAACCGGGGTTAGTGTGTGTTTTGATTTTTGCGCAGTGGCATTCGAAACCAGAACAGGATAATTTGTGTTTCGACTTTGGTGCAGTCTGTTGTGCCAGTAGACTGTGGAGATCCTGAGGAAATAGTGTATTGTGAGAAGTACTTTGAGTCTCCTAGAGATAGTCTCGATGTTACTGTCCGTGGACAGATAATGACATTGACCTGCTGTGGCAAGGGCAAAGAAGTCTAAACATTAACTTTTACTTGGCACATTAGCACAAACTAGGTCTCTTGGATTGGAATGCAATGGCCTCGTGCCTGTGAAGCTGCCTTTAGTTAAGACACTTAGGTAAGGTGGTTTTAAGCTAGGATGTGTTGTGAGAGGCATTTTGAATTTGGCGGGTACTTATTGCCTTGAAATGTCTTCGAATTCATGTACTTGTAGTTGAATTTATGTCCTAGGATTCCATCCCTCTTGAATTTAAAAAGTTTAAGGACAGAGAAAGTGGTGCTTACCATTTGCTCCCCAAAATATTTAAAGACTTAAAACGTAGCCAAGTCAGTTGACATAGGCCTCTTGGAATTTGAATGTGGACAGGTGTTTCAAGGAGCGTTTTTATAGTTTTTGTTGAAATGTTGGGTGTAAATATTAATTTGTTGAAATCAGGCTTACACTTTTGTTTGTACTGCAAAGATTTTAATAGTAAATCTCAATTTTAAAATGTAGTGTGTGCCATTATTTTTATTAACTTCTAGTTTAAGAAGTTTAATCTATAAGCCAGCTCCCCCTTTAAAGACAATCTTTCAAACTTGAAGGAATATATTTATGTACAGTGGTACTTAAGTTTAAGGGAACAAAACTTTATTTGCACATTAATGTTAATTATGATTAATGTGGCACATTTGAAAAGTTATTTGGAAAAAATTGGGTGTCTATAAAAGAGCTACACACTAGTATCCTTAAATAATAATAAGTTGAATTTTTTTTCAGTAATGAATGTTGGCAATCCCAAGATTCCAAATTGGTCTTTATTCTTGTTTACTTTTCTATATTATTATTAAGGTTTCTGTAATGTAAGCATGTAGGGTAGTTTTTTGAAGTGGTTATTGGCATAATAAAATTTCAAAGTTGATATAGTTTTTGTTTTTTGTTTTCTTCGTGTCTGTGCTTGAGATGAGTTTTAACAGTCTACTGTTGTAAGCATATTGGAGGAGTGACATTGATTCTTCTTACATTTAGGGATGCCTTAATTACATTGTAATAACGCTTGTTTCTGTATTTGTGATATGTGGCATTTGTATCCAAATGGTAGCCATTGACTTGGCTTTCTTGCATAATTGCCAGTTTTTGAGCTTTGATATTTTTTTATCCAGTACATCATTTTGAATTGTTGCTTTGTCTGACTTAGTAGTGTGTCTTGGAAGGGTGGAGAATGGCGAGGGAGTTGGACATAAGTCTGAACTACATGCTTGGGTCATCATTAGGTAAAATGATGGAAGGTCTTTAAAAATAAATGATTTTCAAGTCGATGTTTTACTTATAAAACAGATTTTTTTCTACAACTTCTATATCAGCATGTGATAAACCCAGAGTTTACTTAATGATGGAATTCAGTGAGTTTTGTTATATTTTATACACTCATGTAACCACTACTACACTCAAAATATCTATTCATACATTTTCATGCAAATTCCAATCATGTAGTATAATTTTCAGCATACATTTTTAGTTTTTAATACTTCCCAGCTGTCTGCTCTGGTTTTATACTTCTTTTTTGAAGAAGTATAATCAAGTTCCCTTTTTGGACAAATCATTTTGTAATGCCCACAATTTTCATGCTTTATAGTGTTTCGCTCTACTAGGTAATTCTGAAATGGATATCAGGCATTGAGATCAATTACAGAGTTCAAAGATTAATTATATTTCATTTTCTTTCCACAGTTAAGTTGCTTTTACAGAATTAACAGGTCTCCAAGAAATAAAAGGAAAAGGTAAGACTTCAGAGCTTACGGCTTTGCACAGAAAGAACCGTGACAGCATCAGATAGATCAGTGTGTCTTTGTACCTTGCTTCTCTTTCCATGGCTGCTGAGTATCCTGAGCAGAAATGAACATTGACCATAGCTGGCTTTTCTGAATATGTAAACTTTATTATGGTTACTTACGGGCCAGGAGGAGGCATGTTTCTAAAGAGTCTGAAAGTAGTTTGATTTTGTTGGAAAACAGCATTTGGCAGACTTACAAGGGAAAAGTTGGTACTTTTGATGTTCCTATTGAATAGGATAGGTGACGTGAAGTGTTACTTTAAGGCAGTTGGTTTATCTGTATGTCTAGACAGGAGAAAGCGTATTTGTTTTCTTTAAGAATTAGATAAGATCAGTTTTTTGCAAACTAGTATCTTGCTTCCACTTACTAATGCTGAAGGAAGCAGGAACCAGGTAATTATTAAGCTAGTTTGCGCTAAGGTGCTGCAAAAGTAAGTCTTGCTATTATGTGTACCTTTCTGTCTGCAGGTCATTATTGCTGTGGTTTGAGCCCAGCATGGCTGTAGTCATCCGTTTACTGGGGCTCCCCTTTATTGCGGGGCCTGTGGATATCCGTCACTTCTTCAAGGGATTGGCTATTCCTGATGGAGGAGTGCATATAATTGGAGGGAAAGTTGGGGAGGCTTTTATTATTTTTGCAACAGATGAAGATGCGAGACGTGCCATAAGCCGTTCAGGAGGGTTTATCAAGGATTCACCTGTAGAGCTTTTTCTCAGTAGCAAGGCAGAGATGCAGAAGACCATAGAAATGAAGAGAAGTGTTCGTGGAGGACGAGGGCGACTGGGGTCGGGGGCATCAGGGGTCAGCAACCTGTGTCATTTTATTGATGCTGTGAAGAAAGAGGAGAGTCATTCTGGATATGGCTCTTCAGTTAACCAAGATGCTGGGTTTCACTCTAACGGTGCAGGACTTGATGTAAGGCCAAGAAAGACCAGGCCATTGAAGGCTGAGAACCCGTACTTGTTTCTACGAGGTTTGCCTTACTTAGTAAATGAAGATGATGTCCGTGTCTTTTTCTCTGGTTTGTGTGTGGATGGAGTAATTTTCTTAAAACATCATGATGGCCGAAATAATGGTGATGCTGTAGTGAAGTTTGCTTCATGTATTGATGCCTCAGAAGGTCTTAAATGCCATAGGAGTTTCATGGGTTCAAGATTTATAGAAGTAATGCAGGGCTCGGAACAACAGTGGATTGAATTTGGTGGCAGTGCGACTAAGGGTGGTGACATTCCTTGTCTGCGATCTGAAGAACATTCTCCTTCAAGAGGTATGAACGACAGACATTGCCGAAAGCGATCTCATTCAAAATCTCCTAGAAGAACACGTTCTCGCTCTCCTCTTGGATTTTATCTTCACTTAAAAAATCTGTCCTTAAGTATTGACAAGAGAGATCTAAGGAATTTCTTTAAAGACACTGACCTGACTAATGAGCAGATTAAATTTTTATATAAAGATGAACGAAGAACACGGTTTGCCTTTGTGATGTTTAAGAACCTGAAAGACTATAATACTGCCTTGAGTCTGCATAAGACTGTGTTACAATATCGTCCAGTTTTTATTGACCCAATTTCTAGGAAGCAAATGATGAAATTCATTGAATGCTATGAAAAGAAGAGACCAGGGTCACAGAAAGACTTTGAAGACGGCTACTCTGGTCAGAAACTGTACATATATATAAGAAATTTTCCATTTGATGTCACGAAGGGCGAGGTGCAGAAGTTCTTTGCAGACTTCCCCCTTGTTGAGGATGATATATATTTGCTTTATGATGACAAGGGAGCTGGTTTGGGGGAAGCACTGGTGAGATTTAAATCAGAAGAACTGGCCATGAAAGCTGAACGTTTAAACCGAAGAAAATTCTTAGGGACAGAGGTGCTGTTAAGACTTATATCTGAGGTACAGATGCAGGAGTTTGGTGTCAATTTTTCCTTTATGTGCGGTGAGAAAACACAAGCCCGTTCCCAGTCACACAACAGAGATGACCGTTCCCATCTGTTTGCCCTAAACGACTCACCAGTATGCTCACTTGGCTGGTCCGAAAGGGTTGATTATCAGCTGGAAGACTTAAGGCATCCCCACAGGTATTTCCAGCAATCTGACAGGCACCCTCCAGAAGACTTCCGGCACTCTCCTGAGGACTTCCGGCACTCCCCAGAAGACTATAGACACTCCCGGGAGGAACACATGAGGCGCTCTAGGGAGGAAGACTGGAGACGGCCTCTGGAGGACTGGAGATGGTCGTCGGAAGATGATTTCAGGCACTCTTATGAAAAAGACTTTAGGCAGCTGCCAGAGGAGGACTTCAGACGGCCACCTCAGGAGCACTTCAGGAGGCCATCCCAGGAGCACTTCCGACGGCCACCCCAAGAACATTTCAGGCTTTCCCGAGAGGAGTATTTCAGGCATATGGCAGACGAAGGCTTTAGGCACCCTTCTGATGAGGACTTCAGGACCTCCCAAGAAGAAGATTTGAGATGTCCCTCTGATGAGGACTTCAGGCAGCTCTCTGGGGAAGACCTCAGGGATGTACCAGAGGAGGACCCTAGATTTCCTGATAGTTTTAGACCTCCTGGTGAGGATTTTTGGACCTCACCTGATTTCAGGGGTCATCGTCCTTTTATGAACTTTGGTCACCTAGACGGTGGCAAGTTTGATTTTGGAAAGCATAATATGGAATGTTTTCCTGAGGGAAGATTTATGCCTGATCTAAAATTAAATTGTGGTTCAGGTAGAATAACTCCTGTTAAGATCACGAATCTTCCATTTAAAGCTAATGCTAATGAAATTTTAGACTTTTTCCATGGTTATAAAGTCATACCTGATTCAGTTTCAATACAGTATAACGAGCAAGGGTTACCTATAGGAGAAGCCATTGTTGCTCTGATTAATTATAATGAAGCTGTAGCTGCTGTTAAAGAACTGAATGGTAGACCAGTTGGTCCCCGCAAAGCTAAGCTCATTTTGCTATAGAGAGTCTCTCATCTCAGTTCCGTAGTTTTCTTCCACAGTATTGATACAGTAAAAATACAGCCTTTTAAAAAGTTTATTTTTAATTATATAATTAACTATTTTAGTTTTAACCTGTGACTAGAGAAAATGTGTTATGTAAATCTGGTTTTCCTTTGCTTACAAATGGACATTCTTCTCCATAATTTAAAATTACATATGCTCTCTTTTTCTTTGCTAGGGCAGAGAAAACAAATTTCCTGAATTCATTAGTTTCATTGATGTTATGGATAAACCCCAGTCTTGTGAAATGTGGGGTTATGTTTGGGGAAGGTAAATTTATCTTTAATTTTGTTTTCACCATTTTTTACTCAGACTGTCTAAGGAAATGACGGATGACTGGTTGTTCAGGTTGGCACTTTCATTGCTACCAGCTGCAGAACTCCCTTTTGTGTGAGATATTGTGTTAAAGTCTCCTCTTAACTCTAAATAGTTCAGAAAATGAACATACTGTGAACTTGAAATTTACTTATATGAAAGGCTTAGGAAATTCTCAAAATTTGTGTTCATAACTTTGAAAAGTTTTATAAAAATAAAATTGCAACTGAAATACTTATTAACTTGTATTTGTATAACAAAAGCAAAGACAGAATTGTGTCTGGGTATTATAAAAAATTTTCAACAGTTGTCTTAAAATTATATGGTAAACGGGACCAAATAATCTATAATACACACAGGTCTATAGTTTCTCCAATATTATTTTATCTTAAGCACTGGAGGCCTAGGGCTTATCCTAACTAAACTGCTAAGATTAACACAAAATGTTCAGAAGTCAGTAAAATAATTTGTTTAGGGCTAGAGGGGAACTCTCAGGCTGGCAAGATATGGCAAATGAATCTAGTTTTTCCAGGCAATCTACTGGTGACTCATTAGGTTTCCTTTTTAGATTCAAAATTTTGTATTCGTTCAGACTCACTAAATATAAGATGTCTGGGTGTGAATTTTGACTTTGATACTCAATGTTTATATTTTGCTTATACTCAACTAGATTTTCCTTACCTTAAATAGAAGTAGCTGACAATGGACACATAATTTATTAGGCAGTAAATGCTTTATATGTATGCTTTCTATTATCTTTTTAATGTTATTCTTCACAAATAAGAAATGAAGTTTAGAGAGGTTAAGCCAGTTGCCTGAAGTTAACACGAAGTTAAGGAACCGATCTTAACCCCATAAGGAGATTTCTGATCATACCATGTCCATAAATATCTTACTGTGTCACTCGGTTACGTGGTATTTCTACTTTAGTAAGATCATGATAAAAAAGTATTTTCAGTTGTAAATTCTATTTCCTTTCTTTGATTTATTTTTAAAGTTACATTTAAAGTATGACACTTAAACATTGTTAGCGAAATTAAAGAGAAAAATGACTTAAGAATTTAGTTTCTCTTGGAATATATATATATATATATATATATATATATTTCCAAGTCAAAGTTCATTTTTTCTAATTCATGATTTTTATAGTTTAATATGAAACAAAGTTTTACCTACTTCCTTCATCCAGACATTTCCCACAGAGTAATTGTGAATAAATCCTTTTTTTAATATGGTGTATTATTTAGCTACTACAGAAGTAGAATACTTTAAGTATTTTGAATTAACATTTGGTGATATAAAGAAATCTAAGAGAAGCCTGCCTAAGTTTTTGTTTTTAATAGTTAATAATTAAATAGAATTGATAAATTATGTTAAAAAAGCACATTCTGAGTCCTAAAACTTGAAAACCTAAGCCAAGCACAGTGATTACATAGCTGGTTTATTTGATGAGATCTGCCAGACTGTAAATACACTTTCCAGATGAGTACATGGAGATACAACTAAGATAAAGCTTCTTAACAGCATCCCCAGCTGCTTGGTAGATGAACGAACACTTCTGGGACTGTTTTTCATATCTTGTAGGAGTAAGTTTCCTCTCTAGACATGTTTTACTATTTTTATATACATTCTGAACAGAAAAAAGTATGACTTGAATGCAAAAAAACACTGGCTATCATTACTACTAAGCCTTGCCACTGAATCTTAATTTTCACTAGAGATGCCAAATTATGGGCTATTTAACACGTTGAGCTTTTGTTGTCAGGGCCTCATCATGCATGCTAGGCTAGCGCTAACTCCCAGCCCAGTTTCCACATTCTTAAGTGTACTTAGATCCTAAGTACATGGCTGATTTTGCCTCGTTGCCCACAAAAAGTAAAATTTGGTCTAATATTTCTTTTGTTTTTATATACATGTTTGTTTATAATTTTTTGTTGTTGTGTTTTTGAGATGGGGTTTCCCTGACTATTCTGGGACTCACTCTGTAGATCAGGCTGGCCTTGAACTCACAGAGATTCACCTGTCTCTGCCTCCTGAGTGCTGGGATTAAAGGTGTGCACCACTACCACCTCCTCCTCATCTTTTTTTTTTTGTCTCATGTAGCCCATGCTGGTCCTGAACTCAGCGGAAGCCAAGGATGACCGTGAACAGCTGATCCTCCTGCCACTGCCTTCTAAATAGCTGGCTAACAGGCTTGCGCCCCACATGTGTGGGGGCAGTTTCTGAAAGCACAGCTGTCAAAGCACAGCTGTTTCTGTGTTAGGCGCTGACTTGGCAGATGGGGCAGGTGCTGCCTGAGAGAAGTCCCTATCTACTGAGCAGCACAGGAATACCATAGCTGTTTCCCCTCTCCGCTCTAACATCAGATCTGAATACTAACTAAGAATATAAAAACCAACTAACAATCTAGAGCTTTAAAAGTACTCTGAGAAAAAGTACCAAAGCAATCTTATAAGTATTCTCAGGAAGAAACACTTTAAATTTTTCTGTTTTGAATAATTGCTTTGAGATTCATAAAATCATAATTGTTTACCTAAAGAAAAAGAAATGTCAGATGTAAGGAAAATCTGGATTTAGGAATAAAGTGTCTGCATGTTTCCTGACTACGGTGGCCTAGGCAGAGCGCGCTCAGAGGTTTGCAGCACGCTGTGATGAGGGAGGCAAGATTCTAGCACATCGCTTGCCTTCCAAGTGTCAGGGACTTGTACAATGCACAGGGCTTCAGAGTGAGAGCAGGTTTGTTTTTAAAGCCAGTATGGCTGACTGTGGCCTTTTTAGCTGGAAATTTAAGTGTTATGTACATTTATAAAGGTATGTCTTATACCTTTATTTAGCTACATTTTCGCTGAAAACACTAAATTTACACACCAAATGATGAAACAAGGTTGTAATTAAAAGAAACAATCTTTTTACTTAAGGCATTATGGCATACAGTTATTAACTGACCTCTTGCTATTTTAAACCTCAAGTTTGAACCTAAAAGAAACTATCCAACCTCTGTCACCTGCCTCCCTTTCGCATCTTCAATAGGTTACATAAACTGCATTACATCTGAAATCCGTGAAATACATAGTCCAGTTTTAATAGTACATATACAGAAAGATATGCTACTATAGATAGCATGTTGAAAGACTGGTATGAGCTGGGCGGTGGTGGCACACACCTTTAATCCCAGCACTCAGGTGGCAGAGGCTGGCAGAGCTCTGTGAACTCCAGGCAGCCGGGATACACAGAGAAACTGTTCTGAAAAACAAAACACCCCCCTTCAAAAAAGAAAAGACTGGTATGTAACATTAAACATCATTTTTTGTGTTTCATTTTTTGTGTGAGCATAATTTTCTTTAATCCCGCCCCCCATTTCATAGCAGTACTTCATTTGAAGTTTAACCTGTCAGTGAGTGTGATGTGATCCCAGATTCCGCCACTTAACATGAAACAGAAATGTGAGTTTCTAAGATTAGTTTTCATCTTCTGTCACATCTAACTCTTCGTCATCTTCATCTTCGACTTGTTGGTCCTTTCTTGTTCGACAGGTGGTTATCTGTTAAGAATTAACACATGAAAGAATAAAAAAAATGCTTTTCCACATTTCGCATCTTACGTGTCCTTCTAGGAAAGGGTGTATAGAACAACTATTTCAGCAAGGCTGAAGTCTCCCTTTATCAGTTTATGTGAGGGTGACCGTGTTTGATCCCAGCAGTGACTTCAGGAACCATCACTGGGCCGTGAATGCTGTGTCTGAATGAGAGTCGTCAAGTGGATGGAAACCAGATGTCAATTCGGCAGCAATACTGACGGTGGAAATGTGGGGTGAGCTGAGAACCAGCTCACCAGCTGCACATCTTTTTCTTCCTCAGCTGTCTCACTAAAACCTCTGAGGGTGATCTGTGCCACCCAGGAGACGCGGGGCCACGTCTGAACACCAGTGGTGGTCACACTGTGATGCATTGCTACTGACCGATGATGCTCAACACCTTACAGTATACAGACCCCCAGGTCCCTGATCTCAAGTTAGGAAGGCTGCGTATTAAAAATACCCTACTATACACGATTTAGTTGTAAATAGATTTTTATATGGAATATAAAGACAATTTATGGAGTTGCATGTGTCAAGGCTGAGATAATAGAAATGCCATTTGGCTGGGGCAGAGATGACATAAAGCAGGAACAATGCACGGACTCCAATGACAGAAGTTTTACCTTTGGCAATTTTGCCTAAAATTATATTTTGAGATTGTTTAATTTTAAAATTCTGAGGCAATATCAGATTTTGGCACATTACAGTTATGGTTTTGACTGTTGATCTAAAGAGCTATGGGTCATGAATTATGCCTAGGAAAAACCACTTTCAGGTGTATTTTCTACACAGATGCTCACTGAATTTGTATTGATACTAGACACAGCAAATCTACATTTTCATTTTCTGTCTTTGCAGCCATCTCTTCAGTGTGCTGCCTCACTGAGTAAGGAGAGCATAATCACAGACATTTCCACCATTCCAGAGGAGACAGCATGGGGGGAACGTAGCAAGGGGGCAGCCCTTGTAGTTAGTACCCAACGGTTCCAAAGGCAAGAACTCAAATTTCTTTACCATTTTTTTGCTCACCTGTCCAGTTCCAGATGCGCACTTAGTTGATACTGATCTCTGAAGAGGTGACTTTGAATTTGCTCTTACAATATCTAAACGAGATGGATAATCTGGTAGATACAGAGAATTTCGGAAAACCTATTGCAATGTAAAACAACATTATAAAGTCGATGCTATATGAACATCTAGATAATCCACTTACATTCTTAAATTTGAGTTATGTAAGCTTAAAGGGGGAAATTACAAACCTAGTCATGTTAGAAAAGAAGGGTAAAAAAATTCTCCTAGAATCATGCAAGTTGATAGAAGATGTACGGCCGTCATAGATTCATTTGGTCGAGGCGCACACAGGTGTGTTAGACACTTATCTTTGGTTCTTTCTGCTTTGCCTACCTTCATTGAAGGGGTGTCACGGCACAGTTTTCATTGGAGCCACCCTAGCCCTAACACATTAGAATTGGAACCTGTCCGTGCTTCTCAAGTCTTCCGTCTTTTATACTTTATACCCACGTTTCTAACACACACGAAGAGTCAAGGTCAATGTGAATTTCAAATACCTCCTTCCAAACTCTTTATTCCACATTTTTTATTAAAAATAAAAGCAGCAATGGTCCCAATCATAAAATTATTTTTTGTTGCTACTTCATTCCTGAAATCTTGCTACTGTTATGAATCATTAATATCTGTGTTTTCTAATAATGGTCTTAGGTGACCCCTGTGAAAGGGTTAGTTGACCCCCACATAGGGGTTGCGACCCAGAGGTTTAGAACCATTGTTCTAGAAACAAGTATCTACTCCTTTTTATTATTATTACTTCAAGGTGTAACTTTTAAAACGCTGATCAGTTACTTCACGCCCCTGACCAGAACTGGTTATTCGCCCCACAGCAAATATCAGATTCCCTATACAGTTATCTTCCCCAACCCAACCTTTCCTCTGCCCACACCCGCCATCACATGCCACTGCCAGCTTGCCTCTTCTGCTTCATCTGTTTACAGCAGCGTCATCTAGAAAATGCCTCTCTTCTATGGCTTACATCTTAAATATGTTTTAAGGCTTTTGGTCACCCAATTTTTTCTCTGCAGTATTTAATGTCTTATCAACTAATGAATTCTCTGTATACTTCATATATCTTTTATTATAGACAAATAGTGTCTAATAACATGATCTGAGATGAAAAAATGTTTGATGTCCAAAAAGACTCCTGGCCATGTGTGGCTGCTAACACTAGGAAGGGTTTCTGTGAGATTTTGATTTCTGATTTTTTTAAAAAAATATTAAGGTAGCCACATAAAATTAGTCCTACTACATTGGGTGTAGACTCAATTTTATAACGAAAGGCTTTATACCTAGCAGCATGGGCATTATACTTAATACCTGAAGCACTTCTACATACTGATGATAGACCTTTCTTCACAGCCCATTTAACCTCAGGTTATGGTAGGTATATAGAGGTTGAGGGCTATGTTTCCATTCATTCCGTGCTCAGTGTTTAAAGTACATGGCTCTTCATTCACAACAGTGTAAGGACCTTTGCATTATCTATGCCGTCAGAAGATTTTGGCCAGGAGCCCCCATCTCAAGCTCCTTTGGCTTCAAGGCTATGGAACCATCCATCTCTCACACTCCACGCTGTGAGATTGGTTGCATTATAAAATTTTAATGGCTACATAGAATTTTTGTCTTTCTTGATATCACTGGTAATGTAGACTATTCTTATTCATGATCCTAGTACTAAGAATGGTGCTTGGCATAACAGGCGCTGAACAAACCAGTTGTTGCTTGGACATCTTAGGCGGTAAGTGGCATAATTTGTATTTTACCATAAAGATAAGAAGTTATTCAGTACTATTCCACTGAAATGTGAAGGAAGTTGTTCAAAAACAAATCTACTACAGAATCTTGAAGCCTTAGTTTTTCATCGGTCTCTACACAGCCTACTTAGCTGGCTGATTAAGAGCAGCGGTAGGTTATAAAGGGCGCAGAGGGACCTATCTAGGGCCTCTGGAATGGGGAGAAGGACTTGAAGGGTCAGCTGAACTTAACCTGAATATCAGTTTACTATCAGGAATGTTAGCCAATGGAGACTGGTACTGGAAAAGGGGCTCCAGGTCTGCAGCAGGAAACGACACGAGTCACCATCAACTCTAGCTGTAGCCTTAGCAAAAGCCTTATGAGCAGCACGGGACAGACGTTGAGTCGACGCCCAGCTCTGCTACTAAACTAGCTATCGGCCTCTGAGAAATTCCCTGTTTCAGTGTTTCTCATCCTTAGAGTAAGGACAATAATTTTTTTTAATTGGTGGATTAATTAGCAGAGTTAAAATACACAGATCTGTTCAAAGCGATAATTGCATAAATATTTGCTACTATTTTATAACTGTCATGTAAGAGTCTGATAATCTTTTAAAGAAGAAAACACGGAAAGGGCGAAGATGAAATGTTGGTTAGAGTACTTGAGGGAGTGGTGGTCCTCTGTTAAAGTACAAAGGGCTGTTTAGGTTACACACAATAATGTAGATTATTACCCATCCACACTAAAGCTCTCAAACATTTCCACGCTAACAGGAGAACTGATTCTGGATGCAGGCCCTACCTCCAGGTCCTCGTCCTCGTCGATCTTCTGTATGTTTTGGTATGCGGCAGTGAAGACCTCCAAAGCTTTGCCATGAAATAACATTTCAATTGTGATAAACTCTGAAAATATGTTCTGAAAAACACCAACATTGGAATCTTAAAGTCATTTCAATTGTTTTTATGCATTTAAGAGTGTATTGTATGGAACCATAGGGTTTTATATTCTCCACTATAGTCTTAGTATTTTATAAAAGAACACAGTGTCAGTATTTGTGCAGGACAAACACAGCTGAAATAAATATGTGAAAACCTCACAGCAGAAACATGAACTCTGCAAAGTGTGCCTTTGTTACTACTCACTTTTTTTAAAAAAATATTTCTTTTTACATGATAATTGACATTTAGATGAAAAAAGATGACTAAAATGTACACCACTATATACTCCTGCATCCTATAAATATTCATGGTAAAAATTTTAAGTATATTTTTAAAAACTATAGAAGACTGGCCTCTGAGATAAGGCATGGAACTATGACCAACAATAGTTTCTACTCTATGATGCAGGCCCTGGAGGGCTGTCGTGTACTTGACTGTACAACTGAGTATCATAATGAACAGCACTATGTTTAGATACCACTTGCGATTTCATCCCGAGCATCTTCAGAGAGATACAGGGTCACCTTAAGAGACTGAGTGACTTCTGACTAGGAATTAATTCTTTGTTAGAGTCCCTAAGATAAGGTCAAAAACCACACAAGAATGACATGACCTTGTTCTACTGTGTAAGGGCAGGGTCACATCAGTAAGACTCCAGAACAATGAAGCATTTTCAACAAAGGGGTATACAAGAATGAAAAACCCTGTGTAGCATGATTAATAAAAACTCAGGGAGAGATATTGGGGTTCAACCTGAAGACCACCAAAACAAAGCAGCTAACCACTGTCTCTTACCTCCACCTCAGTCTTAAAATGACGATCCTGCCTCCAGGAATCTCAGAATGAGCCTGGGACTGAGAGCTGTCTCCTCCCATTTACATTCCTCTCTAGTGCTGGGATTAAGGGCATTGCACCACTACTGCCTGGTTTCCATGGCAAACTAGTGTGGCTACTGGGCTTAAGGGTGTCTCACCACTGCCTGGTCAGTAAGGCTGGCCTGTGGCTGCTTTGCTTTTCTGATCTTCAGGCAAGCTTTATTGAAATACAAATGAAATGTCACTGACAACCCTGAGCTCATTCAATGTAACAGTAAGTACGTCACAGAATTACATGAATGAGAATGACAAAAACTAGAGGAGAGCAGGGAGGAGAAGTTACCACCCAACCTGACAGTGGATTCTTAGCTGGGAGGAGAAGTCACCACCCAACTGACAGTGGATTCTTAGCTGGGAGGAGAAGTCACCACCCAACTGACAGTGGATTCTCAGCTGGGAGGAGAAGTCACCACCCATCCTGACAGTGGATTCTCAGCTGGGAGGAGAAGTCACCACCCAACTGACAGTGGATTCTTAGCTGGGAGGAGAAGTCACCACCCAACTGACAGTGGATTCTTAGCTGGGAGGAGAAGTCACCACCCAACTGACAGTGGATTCTTAGCTGGGAGGAGAAGTCACCACCCAACTGACAGTGGATTCTCAGCTGGGAGGAGAAGTCACCACCCAACCTGACAGTGGATTCTTAGCTGGGAGAAGAAGTCACCACCCAAATGACAGTGGATTCTCAGCTGGGGGGAGAAGTCACCACCCAACTGACAGTGGATTCTTAGCTGGGAGGAGAAGTCACCACCCAACCTGACAGTGGATTCTCAGCTGGGGGGAGAAGTCACCACCCAACTGACAGTGGATTCTCAGCTGGGAGGAGAAGTCACCACCCAACTGACAGTGGATTCTTAGCTGGGAGGAGAAGTCACCACCCAACTGACAGTGGATTCTCAGCTGGGAGGAGAAGTCACCACCCAAGTGACAGTGGATTCTTATCTGGGAGAAGAAGTCACCACCCAAGTGACAGTGGATTCTTAGCTGGGAGAAGTCACCACCCAACCTGACAGTGGATTCTTAGCTGGGAGGAGAAGTCACCACCCAACTGACAGTGGATTCTTAGCTGGGAGGAGAAGTCACCACCCAACTGACAGTGGATTCTTAGCTGGGAGGAGAAGTCACCACCCAACTGACAGTGGATTCTTAGCTGGGAGGAGAAGTCACCACCCAACTGACAGTGGATTCTTAGCTGGGAGAAGTCACCACCCAACCTGACAGTGGATTCTTAGCTGGGAGAAGAAGTCACCACCCAACTTGACAGTGGATTCTTAGCTGGGAGAAGAAGTTACCACCCAACCTGACAGTGGATTCTTAGCTGGGAGAAGAAGTCACCACCCAACTGACAGTGGATTCTTAGCTGGGAGAAGAAGTTACCACCCAACCTGACAGTGGATTCTTAGCTGGGAGAAGAAGTTACCACCCAACCTGACAGTGGATTCTTAGCTGGGAGGAGAAGTCACCACCCAACTTGACAGTGGATTCTTAGCTGGGACACTAAACCACAAGCAACAGAGAATCTGAATTGAGGTCACTAAAACTGGAAATGTGTGTTCATATGATACCATCAAGAAAGCAAAGACAGCTGACAGAATGGGACAAAATAATGACATCTGTTATTTAATCAGTGATTTGTATCCAGATTATGACAAAAACAACCTTTTAATCTGATAGTAAAGATAACCAATGGACTTATGGACAAAGTCCTGAGTAGGCATTTCTCCAAGGAAAATATATACAAATGGTCAGTAAACATTACTGAAGGCCAGGAGGTAGTAGTGTCCACCTTCAATCCCAGCACTGAGTTCAAGGACAGCCTGGTCTACAGAGTGAGTTCCAGGACAGCCAGGGTTACACAGGAAAACCCTGTCTCCAAAACAAAACAAAAGTTACTGAGGATTGTTACTACAGTGTGACATTAGTATGACTACGATCAAATCTCTAAGAAGCACGGAGGAGTCAACAGCATCAGGGACCATCGCATAGTGACAGGCCTGTCTCGGAACTCAGTATTGAGTAGGGATTTATAATCCCTGTAGAGGCAGCTTGCCTGTAGGTGGGAAATGAAATCGAACCCAAAGATCACAGATCACATGTGAAAAATATTCACAGGCACAAGGAAGGGCTAAGTGGGAAGGGAATCATTGTTTGCTCTCATCGTTCAGGTCAATGCTACTTGTCTTAGAACTCTTAACCTGAAATTTTACCAAGACTGTTGGCAGATGACCTCCATGCCGACCTGTATTCTCTAAACTTGGAAAAGATGCCTATTTCAGACCATCCTCTTTGGAGCCTCTGAGCAATAACCTGCTTTGACATAGCACGGTGTAGACTGTGACTGAATTTAGAGGCCAAAGCTCGGAAACTATCATCAGGAAATATCCAAAAGCGTTGATTTCAGAGATGAATTATGTACATGTCAGATAATTCTTATTTCATTGGCAATATAGCAAAATAACAGCCATTACAGGAAAATTTGCAGTGAGTCAAAAAAATCCTTAATTTTTAATGGCATATAAAATGATCATTAAGCAATATTTAAGATCTTTCAACAATGCCTAAAACACTGTCATCAAAGACCCACTGAAAAGTCAAACCTGCAGGTCTGCCACACAATAAAGACAATTTTGAATATCTGGAACCAAACCAGTTTATCACTGTGGCTACAGTTTATGTGACTGTCCTAATTAGGGTACTGTGGCTGTGATGAACACCGTGACCAGAAGCAAGTTGGGGAGGACAGGGTTATTTCACTCACAGTCCACCACTGAAGGACGGCAGGACAGGAGCTCAGCTGGAGGCAGGAGCTGATGGGAGGAGCTGCTTGTTGGCTTGCTCATCATGACTTGCTCAGCCTGCTTTCTTAGAGAACCCAGGACTATCACCCACCACGGGCTGGGACCTCCTCCATCGATCACTAAGAAGATGCTGTGCACCTGGATCTTATGAAGGCATTGTTCTCAGTTGAGTGCGAGAAACTTTCCAATGACTAGCTTGGGTCAAGCCGGCGTAAAATTAGCCAGCACGATCTTTTTACAGCTTTGAAAGTACTGTTGCTGTTATTTTATGCCCTAGGTATTAATAGCAGTCTACTATAGATTTTAAAACACAACTGGTTTACAGGCGTATTTTTGGTTGTAGTTCCCTGAATAACTTGCTCTGTGTAGTTCCTTATTTTTAGTAACTACCTTAAAGTCCAGTTGGTATAAATGGAACACTTGTTTAAAGTGTCAACAATGGTATCTGATACATAAATATATCTGCTAGCTCTTGTTAGAAATACAGCCCCTTGATTCCAGCCCCTAACTGCAGCAGAGGACTTCTGCTTTATCAAAGGCCATGCTGGCATTAGGGACCGCAGATAAGACACGGCCCACCGCCTGCTAACACTCCTATAAGCCCACAAAACAGCCCCAAACAGCACCCCACCCCCTGTCCTCCATATCCCACAACTTCAGCAGAACACCTCTGCCTTACTGGAGGCCACAACATATGAAGAACCCCAGAGACCAAGCAGGTAACCAGAACCCCAGCAACACTGACACCCAAAACCCCAGAGGCTATGCAGGTCGCAGAAACCTCAGTGCAGACACTCTACTGGATCTGAATACTCACTGGTCACCAGAACCCTTGGCCACTCACCAGAAGACCAGAGAGGAAATAGAAACCATGGGGGAAAATCCATCTAATAAAGATAACCTCAGAAATCAGCACCTAAACCTATAATAACCCAAAACCCAGATGACTAGAGGCCAGTGTAAGAACACAATCAACAGCCAGGGTGATACGGCACCATCAGAACCTCCGCCCCCGTTTTACAGCAAAGAGCTTCTGTGTTGGAATCTTCCGGAGTCTATCACTGCCTCCACATCTCCTCACTCCTTGCCCCAAGCCCACCCCTGACACTGCCTGAAGCGCCAGGACCCAGAGGCCCAGACAGCCCAGAGACCTAGGGTAGAGCCAAACATGACTGGCAAAAAAACAAAAACAAAAACAAAAAAACAAAAAAAAAAACAAAAACAAAAAACAAACAACCAAACCAAAAAAATCTTTTTTTTTTTTTTTTTTTTTTTTTTTTTTTTTTTTTTTTTTTGGTTTTTCGAGACAGGGTTTCTCTGTGGCCTTGGAGCCTGTCCTGGAACTAGCTCTGTAGACCAGGCTGGTCTCGAACTCACAGAGATCCGCCTGCCTCTGCCTCCCGAGTGCTGGGATTAAAGGCGTGTGCCACCATCGCCCGGCTAAAAAATCTATGAGATGATTTTTAACGCTATTCTGCTACACTCATAGACTGGTGCCCTAGCCCAACAATCACCAGAGAGGCTTCACCCAGCAACTGATGGACACAGAGGCAGATCCACAGCTACACATCAGGCTGAGCTTGGAGAATCCTGCAGAAGAGGAGGAGGAAGGATTGTAGGAGCCAGAGAGGTCAAGGACATCACAAGAAAATCCACAGAATGCACTAACCTGGGCTCACAGGGGCTCACAGACACTGAACCCACAACCAGGGAGCCTGCTGCCTATATGTGAGAGTTGTATAGCTTGATTTTTTTTCAGACTCTTCTAAGAATGGGAGCAGGGGCTATCTCTGATTCTGTTGTCTATTTTTAGAACCCTTTTCTCCTACTGGGTTGTCTCTTCCAGCCTTTATAGGAGAGAATGTGCCTAGTCTCGCTGCAACTTGCTATGCTGTGGCTGATTGACATCCATGGGAAGCTTGCCCTTTCCTGAAGGAAAAGGGAGGAGGGGTAGATGGGGGTCTGGAGAGGAGAATAGGAGGAAAGGAGGGAGGAGACACTGCAAACAGAATGTAAAAAAAAAATACGGCCCCTATATTATGTCATAATAACACTTGATATATTTTGGTCTATAATTTTTAAAAAAAATTTAAGGACTCTGGGCTAAAAATCATTTTAGCAACTTTCCCCCCTGACTTTAAGCATCATTAGGAAACATTCTGCATTAAGTTAATTACCTTTATGTCCTTTATTTTCTGCTTTTCAAAATTGTCAATAGTTTCCTCCAAATGACGACTTGTTCGGGTAGCATCAATTGTGGCCCTCTGTAATTCGGTTTCCGCCTGAAGAGTGAATCCCCCAAAAAGGGAAGATTTGGATCAGGATCCATGGAGCCGAATCCTTTAGTGAAAGTTACCATTCAGCGCCAGCCTTTCCTGGCCTCGCAGTAACTGCCCACGCTTACCTTTACCACAGACAGACAAGGGAAGGCCTCTATTAGACAGCGTGCACAATGCACAACTTCAAGTTTGTTAAATGACCTTCAATCCCCAAACAAAAATGCTGTCTCTTCTCCGTGTCCTACCGCTGTCCCATCTCAGCTGGGCCAGTCCTCACACTGTCCTTTTTCACACTGCTCCTCTCTCCTTCACCCTCCGCCCCAAAGACAAGACTTGTAATCTGCTGGCATTTCCATGCTCTCCCGTTGTATTCTCTGTACAATAAAGATTATCCATAAGACTATTTTCTAGATTAAGTGAACTAAATAAATCATTGTGAAGGCCAAAATCTGCCTGCCTCTGCCTCCTGAGTGCTGGGACTAAAGGTGTGCACCACCACATGGCTGAGACTCAAGTGTCTTATCACTATTCACTTTTACGAGTTCCCCAAATGCATTAGAGTCTCCCTGTATAGCCTGGGCTGTCCTAGGATTCTCTGATCGTGAACTCATGTTCTCCTGCCTCTGCCTCTTGGCTGCTGTGATTACAGGTATATGTCACCATATCTCTATCTATATAGTTTTGGAATATGTATGTATGTATCATGGTCTGGGTTGGCTGTAAGCTTACTATCTGGTGGAAAATAACCTTAAACTTCTGATCCTTTTTACCTTCCAAGAGATGGGATTACAGGCATGTACCATCAAGCTCAGCTTAATCAGATCAATCAGATTCTTACGAGCTAACAACAATGCATTGCTTTGGTTTGGTTTATGGTCATTATATACTATGTATAAAGTAACTAATATATTAAATGGCAAGTTTTAATGCATTGCTTTATACATGGAGACATATACTCATACTGTCTAGATCTGTGTTTTAAAACAAATTATTGTGGCTACTATCTGAATACTACCACTTACTTGTGAACTGCAGCTACAGAGGTTTTTAAAAAACTGTTTCCTAAGTTCCTCTAGCTGCAGATCAAGAATGCAGGGCACCCTGAAGCAATGGGACTATCAATCATGTCATTTCTCTTTAAGCATCTTTGCCTTTAGGACAAGATGCTCCAACACATTAAATGTTAAGCAGTGCCAACAATTAAAAAGACATACCTCAATCTTATGATTACATTATACCTAATAAAGTTCTGTGCATAATACTAAAGTTATATTTTCTCTAAAGTCATATATAGTTTAATATTAACTGTAGGAAAAATTTGCATTTGTCATCAAAGTTCTGAGATGTAACATTCTGACATTGCTTTCTTTTCAAAGAATATATAAATGAAACAAGTAAAAGGGTTTACTCTCAGGTCCATTTCTTGACACACCATTTTATTGCCCACCTGTGACTGAGAATTTTCATAAAGGAAAAAAACATTTCAAGAAGAATTGTATATTTTTAAAATAAAATCATATGCCTTTATAGAATTGCTCTACAGCTTTAAGATACTAAGCACTTAAGGGAGTATCAATTTGCATCTGTATTTGTTTATATTTACCATATATAGTTTTTAAAAAACAAAGGCTTTCACCTTAATCCTAACTAGTATTAAAGCTGTTTAAAAATATAAAAAGTATTTTAAAACATTTCTGCACATTCCCGGGCTTTAAAAAAACAGAAAATTCAAATGTAAAGTTGAGTCCCTTTGAAGAGCTGCTCTGAAAACAGCTGCTGTCAGTTACTTGGTGTCTGATCATTTTCTTCTGAGAATACACAGGCTGATTCCTAAGGATTATTGTATATAACATCCAGTTCCTATGACTTTTTTGTATGTAACATACAGTTCTTATTACTTTTATTTTGTATCTTGTCTTTGCCCTTCTCATTTTCTGATATTTTAGTTTAAAAATTGGGAATCTCTGCAGACTGTTTAAAGGAAAGCACGGGGAAGCAGAAGCAATGGCTGGGATCTTTGTGATCCGGCCTCTAGGAATTGCGATCCCTTTCTAAGTCTGAAATCCGCCTTCTGAGCACAGAACTCACCCAGAGCCAGTCTTTACAAAGAAAATCCACATTGGTGATAATTATTATATTCACTAAAAATTGCTCAAAATTCTACAGTGGACCAATCTCAAGAAGGAGATGTTAAGATACAATTCCATGAAGTTACCAGTGTATCCAGCAGAGTTATTATGGCTTCCGAACTGCTCAGAAATCACCTGCAGCCTTGGGGTGGAGAGGTGGCCCCTAGGATTGTCATCACCGAAAGGGACTCCATTCACTCACATACTGCACTTGAGCAGGCCTCTGAGCAAACAGCTGAGCTGTGAGGGCCTCCCCGGTAAAAACATCATGATGCTCTCAACTGGACATTTTTACTGTTACACTGAATACATTTACATGTATACTGACATGTATGTGCTAGTTCCAGGTTGTCAGAATCCTTCAGTCGCTCTATCTAGTGAGCAACACAATTCCTCTGTGACTAACTTACATTGTTTTTTTTTACTATCTTGTTTTAGGTGTGCCATAGGGCTTCCTCCTTCCTCTGCAGCAATGTTAATGGATCACGTGTAGATCAGACAAGTGGGACTTAACATTTTTGTGTTAAAGGTCAATATAAATGCTTATGACTCAATCAACAACTATTCAGGATTCTGGATGTTACGTCGTCTTCAGAGACTCTCTTCCCTAAGAACAAAACAGATTTAATTCTTAAACATTGGCGATGCCCTAGTCTCCCTCAGAGTTGTCAGGCATGAACTTGAAGCATTCTCTGGTTTGTCCAGCTTGCTTAAGACAGACTCCAGCTGGAAATCTGAAGCCGCAATAAATGTCCTGCAAATGTTCTTCTGCACCAGACCAACTCAACTGCTCTCTGCCTTTTCTTGTTTAAAGTAGAAGGTTGGGCTTATGCACCTTTGGTCCCGAGGGAGACGGACCAGGTAACTAGTGCAGCCCCGAATCACTGCACAGGGGCTCCCTTCAGGAACGGAGGCATTCGTTCTTCACTGCACAGTGCCCACAGAGAGCCACTCCCTATGTGGTGTCTGGCTAGGCTTGCAGTATCAACCCTGGGCAGGAGAATGGGGAGAGGCAGGAGGGGATGTTAGTGCTGGCAATGTATGTGTTGTTGGTCATGAAGGAGACACATCCTAGTTCAGGAAGAAATTGTTTCCATTTTACAGCAAACACTCCAATTTAGATACTGCAGTATCTTGCGATGACCTTAATTATACTCAAATCTCCTGAAGGTCTGACTGAAAGTTATAGTCAGGGTTTCATGTAATTCTTTTTTTAATTTGATGAAGGCCATTGTGGGACTTTTTCCTTCTTCCTTAAAAGTATGGCAGGCAGAGCACCGAGACATTAGCATTTACTTTTTAATTTACCCTGAAAACACACACATTTCTGAGTGGATTGGGGAACAGCCTATCTGAGAAATGAAAGACCTGGTCAGAAACAAACTGCTTTCAGCCGGCTAGTTCCTCCTGTGGGGGCCCCTAAATGGGCCGAGGATTCCCACACACTTAGGTCCAGAGGTGCAAACTTCCACAATACACTTACTTTAGTACTGCATACCTCACAAACTGTTTCTTAAAATTTTACATCAAAATCCAAAGGATACAATTACATGCCGATCGGATGGGTTTCGCTGGCGCGTCCTTTCTAACTGAGATAACTGCTTGGCTTCTCGATTCCTGGCTGTTAATGTTGCTTTGAGATCATCCTGTAAATAAGCCCTTTTGTTAGTAAAACTTTCTAATTTAAGAATAAAACACTCTTTGCTAGTATTGCTTGTGTGATACGGGCACCATGAGCAGAGTTATTAGTACTTCACAATGTGTGTGTGTGTGCACACGAGAGCATGTATCTCACTACATCTCTTACTGTACACCGTGTGTGTGCACACGAGAGCATGTATCTCACTACATCTCTTACTGTACACCGTGTGTGTGCACATGAGAGCATGTATCTCACTACATCTTTTACTGTACACCGTGTGTGTGCACACGAGAGCATGTATCTCACTACATCTCTTACTGTACACCGTGTGTGTGCACACGAGAGCATGTATCTCACTACATCTTTTACTGTACACCGTGTGTGTGCACACGAGAACATGTATCTCACTACATTTCTTACTGTACACCGTGTGTGTGCACACGAGAACATGTATCTCACTACATTTTCTCAAAGTCAGACGCAATATGAGTAGAAAATAAACCATACAAATGCACAACTATCATTTTGTCTGTGGTGATGCTCACAAGACCATATGTAACCATGAAAACCAAACACTGAAAAATAATTTTATTGTATGCAATTTTTACTCCAGTTTGATTTTAAAGCCAGTTTGTCAGATTTTAAGAATAGAAGCCACCTGTTTTAAAACAAAATATATAAACATGTATTCATTACATACTTAGAGACTTTTCCATAACAGTGGTTTTTACTGCTATGTGGAATATTAGTATACTTAGCAAGTTTGGTAAATGTGCTTTATTAGTTTTAAAGATCCGAATTTTTTCTAAAGTATGTAAAAGGAATAAATGCATGTTATTTTTCATTTGTTATAAAAAAGACAAAAAACTCATACCTCGTGAGACTACCAAATGGATAAGAGAATGGATTTGCTTACCCGTTTCATTTTTACAATTGTTCCATAAGCTTTCAAAGGTTCAACTACTTTGGCTTCAAGCCTTTCAACCTATTGAAAATTATATAAAATATAACTGAAAAGAAACATAGAAATGTCAAAATTTAAATACTGAAATAAAATCTATACTGTTTAATCTGAAATAAATGTTGTAAAGATTAACAATTTTGAAATTTTAAGAAGATCCTCTACGGCAATTTTATAAAAGATAATCACCTGGATTTGCTGACACTCAGAATCTCCACTCAAACATTAAAAACATAAACCACGCGGCAACAGCCCCGGACACAGCATGGGAACACAGCCTGGCAGGAATGCGTCTGGCACCTCACAGCTCTCATCCTTGGGCAAGCACAGTGTTTACCTTACAGCTGTAGCTTCCGGGCAGTTTTAAGACTTCTGCAGTTTTAGGACAGCTACCATTATCATGGGTTCAAGCAGACAATGCCAGATATTACAGAAGTGTCTCCTAATTCTTATAGCTCAAAGTTTCAGAAAAACTAAACCTGAAAGAAACAGTGTTGCTAGGAATGTTTAAAGAAGCACAACTCTCCAAAGCAGACAACTCGGGGATTATTGCATTCGCTGCATTTTTAGACCATTTATGACTTATCCAAGCCTAGAACAGGTGGGCTTCGTGCTGCTGAGCTGCAAACTGCCCAGTGGATCTCTTTTCATCTTGTAGTAAACACTTTCTCATACCCATTTAAAATTTTATCAAAGAACAATAAGAAGCAATTCTCTTACCCACACTAGGAAAAGGAACCGAAGCAGTGTCTTTTCACAAAAACAAACACAAGAAAATGATGGGGAACTGCAACTTTGGGAGGGCAGGCAAGCGGATGACATCTATTTCTTCAAACGAGCATTTTCCCAGCAAATACACCGCTTTTCAAAATGATACATGTTTACCTAGTCAATGCCTTCCCCTTGCATACCTAATCAATGGAGTTTCATTTCATATTTACACTTTAGTTTCTGGAATTGATGTTATATGGCTGTTTCATTTTACAAGAGTTTAGGGAAATGTAAAACTTAGGTTCCCACCAATCATTTAAATATTCTGAATTCAAAAATCAGATTACGAATGTCCAGGACAGTTCACCCCACGTCTAATTCCATACACCGTGGGGATCATCCACGCCTGCTCTAAGCTTCCCGGTCCTTCCCTTGCCTACCTGTGTCATGGCCATTAGCATCTCCACCATTGGGCCAGCAGTGAAACAGAGCGGAGCGAATGCAAATCAGTTCACTTTGCTAGTTCATAAGTAGCATAAGATCTTTCTAGGAAGGGGAAATAACTGGCGAAATAGGGCTTTAGGATTATCTGTGCATAAAAACTACTTTTGAAACACTAAGTCTCCACTACCATGTATAATTCAGTATTGATTGTTATTGCAGAAGTGTAAGCCAAGAACACAAAATTTTCCAGGAGTGATTAGTACTCAAATTGTGTATGCATAATGATGATAAGTTCAAAAATTTGGGGTAACTGAAAATTTGTTTTAGGTACGAAAAAGAACAACGGCACTTGCCACAAAAGTAAAAAGGCAATGGAGTTTGAAAGTGGCGACTTTTGTAAGTGAACTAGTATTCAAAGAAGCACGTGAAGGTGCCAATGCAGTACCAAAGGCAGGAAAAATACTGGGGGGTGTTGCTGTTGTTTGTTCTTTTAAGAAAGAATCCACAAGAGAAGACTCTGCTTACTCGGAGCCACCACACAACTTAGATCATCCTATCCCTTTTCCGAATACTTGCGCCCTGCCACCAAAGTTGGCAAATATTCAAATTGGGAAATTCAAGACTTCCATCACACCTAAAGTTTAGTTTGAAAGGCTCCCTAGAGTGGACTCACGCTGTTACAGAAAGGAAACGCATTATCAAATGTGCATTTACCGCTGTAAAGATACGGCACAGAGAAAGTGTCCACGATTCCTACACATTACTTCCTGGACTTTTATCATAATGACACCGTGACCGCACTTCATACCTCGGCTTGGCGGTAATCTTGAAGTTTGGCAAACTCATCGGCAAAGTTTTTCAGACCCTGCTTTAAATTGGGGGTCTCGGTAGAGGCATACAGGTTGATTTCATTCACCAGGAGGTCGGCTTTGTCTCGCAGCCTGGCAGTTTTCCGTACATAAGCAGCAAAGATTTGGCAAAGCTCTCCAAAATGCTTCTCCACGTTTGTGACAGCATCCTGCAGCTGTTTGGTCTGAGCATCTCTAGAAAAAGGAAACGCTGCTCTTAAAACATTAAGAAGGTGTCCCGTTCATTTTATTTGCAGCCTCCCCAACTCTACTGGAGGCCCGGCCCTTCTCTAGGACCCGACTCGGGGTCTGGTCCTGCCTTGGCCAGCGCAGGCCCGGGTTTAGGCCCTGGCTGGGCCTGCCGTGAAGGGGCGGCAGCTGCGAGCCGTGGCCCGGGCCCAGCGGCCTCCCGGGCTCTGCACCTCGGCGGCGCCGGGCCCAGCTCAGCGGGATGGTCGGTCCGGAGACTCTCTCGGCCCCGCTCTCGCTGCAGCACGGAGGACCGGCTACTGACTGCGGGGACCGTGCGGCCTGGGCCCCGCTCCCCTCACCCGTCCACCCGGCCCTCTCCCTCGGGCGCCTGCAGGACGAGGCCCCGGGCGGTTACCGGTCTTCCAGGTTGCGCCTCAACATCTTGCCTTGCGCCCCGCCGAGGACCAGGGGTGGGAGCCCAACGAGCGCGGCTCCGGGGCGCCAGGGCGCGCGGGAAAGGGAGCCGCCGCCACTTCGACCGGGAGGCGAGAGCGCGCCGTGCGCGCCGCCGCGCCTGTCCGACGTTTCCGTGGCAACGCGGCGCGCGCCCCGGCGGTCAAGAGCAGGGCAAGGGAGACCAGAGGGCATTGGAGGGAGGGACTACTGAGCATCCCCCTTCGGGGCTGCTCTCAGGCCTCCCCGGCCGCTGGAAGCGAAGAAGAAAACCAGCCCACCCGTAACCGGAAGGGGGACGTAAAAGCAAAGGTGAACGGGGTCCGCGCTCTGCTTCAGGATGTGAACTTGTCCCCGTACTTCTCTGCTGAACGTGACAATGTGGGCTTTTAGAAGCCGCCTTTGGAAGAGAGATCTGTATTAGTTAGATTTCTATTGCTGGGATAAGACCATGATGGAAAACAAGTTGGGGAGGAAAGGTGGGTTTTTGTTTTGTTTTTGTTTTTTGGCTGACATCCCAAGTCACACACTGTTCATTGAGGAACTCAGGGCCTGAACCTGGAGATAGGGACTGAAACAGTGGCCGCAGAGGAACACTGCTTGCTGGCTTGTTCAGTCATATTTCTCTCCTTGACATCTGTCCTCTCACCCTGTATTGCACTGACTAACAACACCTTACTCTCTGGGATCCCGGATGATCTGATAATCTCTTGGTCTCCACATGTCTCCTTCTAGAACCTCTTTTTAGTGTTCAGCTATGCCTGCCTAAAACCACACCACATCAAAGGGCACACAGCGACATCCACACTCACAGACAGGGTCCTCACTCCTCACATATGGTAGGGTGCTTCCTTTGGTAATTACAGCAGTAAATCTTTCCCACCGAGACCTCCTGCACAGGGGTGGCACTGTCCACAGTGGGCTGGGCCCTTCTACCTCGTTCATCAATCAAGAAAACCACCATACAAGTTTGCCTACAGGCCCTTTTAACGAGGGCATTTTCTGAATCTGGGTTCTGTCTTCTCAGAGAAGTCTAGCTTGTATCAAATTGACAAAACCCCAAAAACCCAAAGAGTCCGTTCAAACTGCCTCATCTTTAATTTTACCCCCCCCCCCATGCAGCTTCTACTTTATGAAAAAGATTATATTAGACCCAGGAAATACGTCTAAGAGAATCAAGGGTCCATAGTTTGAGGAGACATGAATAACCCAGAGCTTTTCCTTTAACTTCTGGGCACGCATGGCCTAGACTTTGCGTGCAAGAATGTGCGGGGGGGGGGGGGGGCATGAGAAAGGGAAGGGGAGAGGAGACAAAGAAACTTCTCTTTCGAATGAACTCAGCGTCCAAATTCAAGGCTTATGTGCTTCCCTGGGTTTCTCCCATGCTTGGCTAGCACGCTCCTGATTTGATGTTGTTTCCTGGAAACAGAGGAAACGTGATTTTTTTTTCTTGTGCTCATCAGTGCCTTCTACAAGTCCATGAAGGGTTATTTTGCACAAATGGCTATCCTAGCCTTCTGTAACGTCTGCTTTAAAGTCCCCTCTTCTCCCATGTTGTAACTTGTTTCAGAGCCCCCTATATTAATACTTCTCCTTTAGAGCCCCCTGCTTCAGAGGAAGTTAGAGTCTGCGATCCAGCAGAGAACTTCAATTATCAGGGTAAACCTGGGCTGGTCAAATTGAGTGTCTATAATTTTAGAAGAATGGGCGTAGGTCCAGACTCATCACTCTGTACAAAATTCAAGCCCAAGTGGATCAAAGACCTCAGCATTAAATCAGTTACACTGACCCTGATAGAAGAGAAGGTGGGGAATACCCTTCAACGCATTGACACAGGTTCCTGCCTTGATTCCCCTCCGGATGAACTATAAACTGTGAACAGATATAAGTCCTTTCTTCTACAGAAGTTTCTTTGGTTTGTGCTGTTTATCACCACAATAGAAAACAAGGCACGACACTTCTATATGATTTTAAAACATGATGATTTCTTTTTTCTATGGCTGGTTCTGTATCACACCAAAAAATGAATTGTAAAATTGGAAAATTCAATCAATAGATTCATTATTCTGTATACTAAATAGATAGTTCCTTTTCTAGTTAGGAACTCACAATTGTGTTGCATGGAGGAGGGAGGCTGAACAGAAGGCGTTACTTGAAAGAGTGTAACTAACATTTCCATGGTTTATAGGACAGGTCCTATTGAGGGGGCTAAAGCCAGTGCTTACACTGGGATGGAGAAAACTCTACCCCTGTTTGTTACTGAGCTATCAGAGCTGGCTTTGAATGCATTGCCAAGCTTTTGGGGGTACACACGCAAGCAGGAAGAATCTATTTGGAGTTTGCTGAGTCACTCTCTGGACTCTAGGATCATGCTGGTTACATTTATCAAGCTCAGGCTCCTGTCTATGGAACAGTTTAGGCTTAGATAATCAGGTAACGTTTGTGTGTGTGTGTGTGTGTGTGTGTGTGCAGCTTCTGTAATAATACTGAACATGGCACATGTGGCAACTCTGGATTAATAGGACATCCCTCTTAGTGTGGTTGTTCTTGTGAGGTGACAAAGCTAAGGTGTCTTCTGCCCAAGGGTGAGGACCCTTCTTCCTTTTGAAGCCCAGCTCCAGCCAGCCACACTCTAGATCTGGTGTTGTTTGTTCTGATACAGTGACCTGGCAAAGTTTTCTTCTTCATTTACCAACAGTGACAACCACAACAAATTCCCTTTTGATAAAACTTTGACTCTTAAAAAAATACAGTCATATTTCTCTCCTTGACATCTGTCCTCTCACCCTGTGTCGTACTGACTAACACCTTACTCTCTGGGATCCCGGATGATCTGATAATCTCTTGGTCTCCACATGTCTCCTTCTAGAACCTCTTTTTAGTGTTCAGCTATGCCTGCCTAAAACCACACCACATCAAAGGGCACACAGCAACATCCACACTCACAGACAGGGTCCTCACTCCTCACATATGGTAGGGTGCTTCCTTTGGTAATTACAGCAGTAAATCTTTCCCACCAGGAGCTCTCCACAACCCCCTTTAATGCCAGACACGCTGCTCTTCCAAGGCTCTGCTTCCTGCTGCTCTGGCCTTGAGTGCATCCAACCCTTGCAGCTCAGCAAGCACCTCCTACTCCTCCACCCTTGTCTGTGGCTGCCTGGAGGGATCAGTGCTCAATGTTTGATTCTGGCATCTATCAGTGTTTATTTTCAAGTGATTCTCTTTGTGCTGCACTTGCCCCTTGGTCACAATTGCGCCTGAGTTATGTGGAGCCCCATATGTTTTGAAGAGCAGCAACCTCAGGGCGAATCTCCACTAAATGAAGGTTTTGGCCCTTAGGAGTTTAAAGTTGAGTTCTATAACTGCTGAGGAAATTATGGCAGTAAATTAATTCAATAGCACATGTTTACTAACTATCTCCTATATGCCAGATCTGACATGATCCCCTGCATATATTGGCATACATTAAAAAACAAACCCAAAATCTCTGTAATCTATTTAATGAAGAGATACAGGCAGAGAACCATAGACAAATGTAGGCATCTCTTCTGTTTCTACCGTCCTAGAAACTGTAAGTTTTTACAAAGGCAAACAGAAAAGTAGGGCGGAGTGAAAGAAGCCAGGAGTGCTGGTGTCAGGAGGGACAATGTCCAGCCTTCTCATTAATGACACCTAGGAATGAGCCAGTTACTCTACAGACAAACACATGTCAGTCTGAGGGCAGCTCCGTAACAGGAGGAAGATTCTTCTTAGCATCTTAAATAGACAGGAAATGAAAACAAATGTTATCTACGTTGACGAGAAAACGGGCCCACACCTGTACTTGGGTTTGGATTTGAACCCAGGTAGTTTAACCTAAAAGTATAGGTTCTTAATTAGTACTTTGTTGTTTATAGGATGCGTTAACTCCCCCAAATTCTCCTTCGGTTTTTAAATATCTGGTGTAGTAATCTTTTCCTTTAAAAGCAAACTCATTGAAAAGAGTAAAGACTCTTTCCACAGGCAGGGGGCAGCAAATGATTGGTTTTGAGCGGGAACGGTTCATACAGGATGACTTATGAAAACAAAAACAACCCCACAAAAACCTGTTTAATTATAGTAAATAATGGTCCTAAATGAGACGCAGTACACGTCTTCCTTATTCATTTAGAGTGGCATTCATTTCTTTCCTGCTAATAGAAACATTTAAAGCCATTACTTTAAAGTAATAGATTTGCATATCAACTCAATCTTAATCTCAATATCAACATTACGAACACCTTACGCTTTGGTTGTATATTATTTTAAGATGACAGGCTGTGTACATTCTTCTCTTTCTACTTTGTTTTTAAAAATTACATTGTCACTCTTTTTCTTTTTAAATATATTCTGTTTACAGTTTTCTCCTCCCAGCTCCTTCCCATCACCCCTGCCCTTTGGATCCACTCCTCTTCTGTTTCTCCTTAAAAAAGAACAGGTCTCTAAGAGGTAACAACCAAACCTAGCAAAATAAGATATAATAAAATAAAACAGAAAGCGTCCCATCTAGACTGGACAGGGCAAACCAACAGAAGGAAAAGAGCCCAAGAGAAGTTGCCAGAATCATTTTTTAAAATTTCAGTAATGTTTGGTTAACACAAAAGATGATGGCTTCCATTAGGTCATGTCCTCGTGACTTTATCTTTGCTTTCTGCTCAGATCATCTCTGCCCTGTCATCTTCCTCTCCCTCCTCCTCCCACTGACCCCCTCCTCTCTCTCAGTACCCCCATTCTGCTTTCATGTTGTGTAGATGTACTTGTGTGTATGTATACATTTATATTCTGCATCTGAGAGAAAACTAGCTTTATTCTTCTTCCCCTATTAATTTCTCTTCTTTCTCCCTCTCCCTACTTCCTCTCTTTAAACCTCTTCCCCCACATAGTCTTCCTCTACTTTCATGTCCTATATTTTTTAAAAAATCTATTGAAATACATAAAATGTATTTTAAATTAGCAGAATTAGAAGAAGGAATAAAGTTGATGTGTAGTTACGGTTTTTTTTTTTCTGATTTTTCGAGACAGGGTTTCTCCGTAGCTTTTGATTCCTGTCCTGGAACTAGCTCTTCTAGACCAGGCTGGCCTTGAACTCACAGAGATCCGCCTACCTCTGCCTCCCGAGTGCTGGGATTAAAGGCGTGCACCACCACCGCCTGGCTGTAGTTATGATTTTTATATACTTTTTATTAATTGGAGACTTCATACATGTATATAATGAAATATGGCCATATACACTTCATCTCATTTCCCTCCAATCCTCCACAGCCTCTCCAGCCCCTCCTTGATAACTTTACTTCTTCCTTTCTTTTACTGATAGCCCAATATATCCAGTTACTGCAGCCATGGGTGTGGGACCATCGCCTGGAGCACTGGAAATCTAGAAGCCACACCCTCAAAGAAGAATGATTCTCCCTTCCCAGCAGCATCAGCTGCAAATAGCTCCCCAGTAGGGTTTGGGGGCTGGCACCCTCTCCTCCATCTCTGCTAATGTTCTGTCCAACTTGCTCAGCCTTCCACGCTACCCTACAATGCTGCTTTCTCTTCTGAGTCACGATAGAATCCTGTTTCTATCGCCCTTCTAATTAAACACCCCCATACACAATCAGGTAGACTTTATCCTGAGCCACTTCATTGGATTACAAGCTCTGAACTTCCTCAGCTTTGGAGCCCCTGCCCTGCGTACTTAGTCTTGCGTGGAGTAGGTTTCTTTCTCTGGACCTTTCATTGCTGTGCCCTTTGCTAGGAGTGATTTGCTCTGATACCTGCGTGGCTGATCCCCTCTCTCGTGTGGGTTCTACACTCAGAGTTTACATTCTCCGTGTCTGAATCCTCCTGCTTTATGTCATTGTGGGTTGCCTATTCCTGCAATATTATTTTTTCTTAGCACAAAATACATAACACATCGTGTAGATTTTACTCATTTTTCTTGTTTATTTGTTGCCTAGATTGCAAGTTACACTAGGATAGAGATTTTTGTCAATTCAGTTTGCAACTCTATCCATAGTTCTTAGTACAAAGTCGGAGATCAATATATATTTAAGGAATAAATAAACAGATAGCAACCTTCAGTAAACACAGCAGCAATGAGCCACGGTGTATATGCATTGGATCTGAGCCTAGAACTAATGTCAAGGGAGATGAATGGGTTTCCCCCAACATATGTGGAAAGGCACTAGCAAAATTAGGTCACATTTACCTAGATGCATTTTATAAAAAAAAAAAAAAACCAAACAACTAATTGTTTCACTGGTGTTAGCAAGCTTCTGTGTTAAGAAGTCGGTATCTAAGAATTCCAATCCGTTCCTACACGTCAAAGGGCCTTGGTCTCCTTACGCGCCACAACAGTGATTATGCCTCAAAGACATCTGCTCAGCTCCTCGCCGCTGTCACCTGTGGTTTGTACAACTGAGTCCATTGTTACATGTTTGTTTACATGGTGAGGCATATGGCATTGGTCATCCTGGCCCCCGCCGTGTCCTGAAGATTTACAGTGGCTCTAGGCCTTACTATGTGGTGTTTGCCACTGAAAATTTGATTGCTTTTTTTCTGATAGCTTAGTGCTGAACATTTGGACAGGAATTTTGAACGAAGATGTTCAGAGTTTGCATCCTGTTGCAAACGAATGGGTTTCAAAGGCACTTATTGGGCTAAGGCTAAAGTACCTTCTTCACTCAAAAAAAAAAAAACAAGCTCAAGCCGGGCGATGGTGGCACACGCCTTTAATCCCAGCACTCGGGAGGCAGAGGCAGGTGGATCTCTGTGAGTTTGAGACCAGCCTGGTCTACAGAGCTAGTTCCAGGACAGGCTCCAAAACCACAGAGAAACCCTGTCTCGAAAAACCAAAAAAAAAAAAAAAAAAAAAAAAGAAAGAAAGAAAAAAGAAAACAAGCTCAGATTTGAATAAATTTGGGGAAATTTGATACTTAGGACAAAATGAGGAAAATGTTCAACCTTGTAGTAGAATTTATGGAAGTACAAAAAACTATCAGTTTCAATTTGCCTAAGCGCAAATAATTTCCAGAAAGTCAGACTCTTGTAAAGTGTCTCGATTTTGCTTTCAAGTAAAGCAAAGTGCCCAAGAGCCCTGCAGATGCTCTTCAGAAAACTGTCTGGCTTTGCTTTCAGAGCAGGGAGACGCTTCTTAGTAATTCTGGTTATTTTACTTAGTCAGATTCCCAAAGCTTTAGCCAGAGTTATTATTTTTGTTAAATAAAGCAGAAATCTGGATGTCTCTGTAGGCAGGACTGTGTTTGACAGGATTATTGCAAATGGAGAGCAGAACATTGCAGGAGAGAGGGTGGGGAGCAGAACATTGCAGGAGAGAGGATGGGGAGTGGAACATTGCAGGAGAGAGGTTGGGGAGCAGAACATTGCAGGAGAGAGGATGCAGGAGAGAGGATGGGGATCAGAACATTGCAGGAGAGAGGATGCAGGAGAGAGGATGCAGGAGAGAGGATGCAGGAGAGAAGATGGGGAGCAGAACATTGCAGGAGAGAGGGTGGGGAGCAGAACATTGCAGGAGAGAGGATGGGGAGTGGAACATTGCAGGAGAGAGGTTGGGGAGCAGAACATTGCAGGAGAGAGGATGCAGGAGAGAGGATGCAGGAGAGAAGATGGGGAGCAGAACATTGCAGGAGAGAGGGTGGGGAGCAGAACATTGCAGGAGAGAGGATGCTGCGACCGCGGGACTGGGGAGCACTCTCATCATGGGAGAGAAGGGATTTCCTTTCTAAGAAATGAATCAGGCAACAAAGAACTGGCATGGAATGTGGGTTGACAGAGAGGCACGAGGGAAAGTAGAGACTTGAGCCAGAGCAAAGAACAGCAATGCAGAGGGTCCATGGCCTTGTCAGAGCAGAGGCGACACACGGAGCAAAAACTTGATGGACGGGTGGGGGGGTCCTTGCTACAGCAAACTAAGCTGCAGACCCCAGAAAATAGCAGGGAGGCTACTTTAATCTCTAGTGTCTTCCAACACACAGCTCAGGTAAAATTTGCTCACTTTAAAATGTAGGATGGGTTTTGAAAAATATCCTAGCCTTTTTCTTTTACAAAGGGATTTAAAATAACAATTTGATGGTCATTAATTTTGACATTTGAAATTTTCTCTTCAGGGTGTGTGTGTGTGTGTGGTATGTAAATTATTTAAAAATAAAATCATGACCATAGAAGGGAATCTTTGAGATAAAGAACACAATTAGACATGCAACTTGCTGTTGGTTTGTATGTCAGTGGCGCCCAGGGCAGTACATATTTAAAGTAAGAACATGAAGGGTAGGAGAAAAGAAATCTTTGGATTACTGATCAACAAAAATTAGTAATCAGAAAGTCTTTCTTTAAAGGCATTTGTCTTGCTCACCTTAAGCTATTTCCTCTGTAGGAAAATGGAAGACTATTTACTGAACCTTTGAGAAGTTCTTTCTAAATGAAGGAAAAAGGTAAGACAAGAAAGTTGAAAAATATATAAAGAATTAGGATAAAACATCAGGTGATTTATTTTTATATTGTACTAAAAGTTCAGAAAGCATAAAGTTCATAGTAAATCAACTTATTTATTTACTTAAGAAACAATTGTGTTGAGCACAGCAGCTTGAAGAGTTGTTGGTTTGTTTTTTCCTTCAGCTGAGCATTCACAGCTGAATCTGGTTTTCCCTAGACTATCTCTCCAGGTGAAAACATGTACTTGCATTCAGACCTCTGAAACTTTAAAACACATCAAAACCAAAAAGAAGTGGACTAGGGACAGGGAAACTGTGTAGCAGTGTGGGAAAATTCATCCTTACTGAGACTCATCGCTGAGGAAACTTAGTAACCATTTGGGCACTTAACGGGTGGGTGACCCCAAGATCAGCCCAATGTTCCTAACTTCAGCGTCCTCTGCTCTTAAAGATACGCAGGTGGGACTTAATGGCCAGTGTAGCTGCATCCACTTAATCTTCCCAATGCCGGAAATTCCTAGACTCATGAAGGAATTTAAATACTGTGCCACCAATGTTCTCCAAAAGTTGGGTACAGGTCGAAAGGAAGGCTTTTACATTTGGCGGAGGCTGGCAGAAAACCTGCAGAGACTATAAAGTGGGAGAGATTTTCCTCTGAGAAGACCTGGTACCCAGGGAAACAATGGCTGTCGCTGGTGACGCCCCAGCATCCTGCCTTCCCTTCTCCGCCTGCTATTTTACAGGTGTGCTGTCTTCTCCTCCCCCACCTTTCTGCAGAGAACTCAGGCAAGGACCCCGTTCCCAGCCTCAGCTGCACCTCTGACAGCTCACACCTTCCCCCGGGCCTCCACACCGGGCGCGGAGCAGTGTCGCTGCTATTTCACTTTCAGACAGTAGATGTCGCTGGCTTTCTGTCGGAAGAGTGTGCCAAGCAACATAATTGCAGGTCTCTGCCTCCAATCTGTACTGAACCCCTCAGAAGCAGGGATGTTTGGCTTTTACTTGTGATCACATCTTCTAGGCAGAGATTTCACTAATTTATGTAACACACCCAAACAGCGCTTTCCAAGTTTAGATGTTTCTATTGATGAGTTTTTTTCTTTTCTTTATTTTTTTTTTAAATCATTTTTCTTTTTCTTTCTGATTTTGATGTCACTGGTGGAAAAAGCTATCTCCCTGTCTTAAGGATTTTCCTTAAATCATGCCATCCTCCACGAGGCATTGAGAAGCTGTCTTCTGGAAAAGGGAATTTTAGAGAGAGTGTAAAAATGACAATATCTTCTGGCTAAACTTTAGTCGTTTCTTCAAAGAAACATAAAATTATGCCACTTCTTTGATTTTTATGCCTTTGAATATTTCTATTTCCCTTTAAACCAGAAGCTATCCTTTAGTCTTTGGAAAGTGAGTACAGCCAAGAATTGGTTTTCCCTGAAAACAGTTTGCTCTTTCTCCCTAATGTCTCAGTAACCCAAGGGGGACAAACGGAATGTATCGCCTTCCAAAAGGTCTGCCCTCCTTGTGTAGAAATAAAGGCTAAGGAGATGGCCCGGTCAGTGGAGGGTGGGTGTGCATGCCAGAACACATGAGCAGATGGCACATGTAGAGGTGTGTGTCTGTAATCTGTACCAGCATCAGGGTGGGTGTGCATCCCAAATGCGTGAGCAGACAGCGCGTGTAGAGGTGTGTGTCTGTAATCTGTACAGGGAGACAGATACAGGAGGCTCACTCAGCTCTCTGGCCAGCTAGTCCAGCCAAACTGGTCAGCTTCAGGTCCAGTGAGAGACGCTGTCTCAAAAACGAAGGTGGAGAGTCAGCAAATGGCTCAGTGGTGAAGTAGTTGCCATGCAAACCTTATGTAGGTGGCCTTCTATCTTGATGGAGGTGGGTGTTGTATCTTATCTGTTGCTTTCATTGGTTAAGTAATAAAGAAAACTGCTTGGCCCTCGGATAGGGTAGACTTTAGATAGGTGGAGTAAACAGAACAGAATGCTGGGAGAAAGAAGCCAAGTCAGAGTCGCCATGATTCTTCCACTCCAGACAGACACAGGTTAAGATCTCCCCTGGTAAGCCACCTCGTGGGCTACACAGGTTATTAGAAATGGGTTAGATCAATATGTAAGAGCTAGCCATTAAGAGGCTGGAACTAATGGGCCAAGCAGTGTTTAAAAGAATACAGTTTCCTTGTAATTATTTCAGGTAAAGCTAGCCGGGTGGTGGGACGCAGTCGCCGCTCCTATCTCAACACTGTCTATGTGTTACTTTTATTGGTTAATAAAGAGACTGCCTTGGCCTTTTGATAGGGCAGAAAATTAGGGTGGAGTAGACAGAACAGAATGCTGGGAAGAAGGGAAGTGAGGCAGATGCCATGGAGCCAGCCGCCATGTCAGACATGCTAAATCTTTCCTGGTAAGCCACCACCTCATGGTGCTTCACAGATTATTAGAAATGGGTTAATCAAGATGTGAGAATTAGCTGATAAGAGGCTAGAACTAACTGGCCAGGCAGTGTTTAAAAGAATACAGTTTCTGTGTTATTATTTCCAGGGCTAAGCTAGATGAAAAGCAGGCCTGCTCGCCTCATCACTACACAAACCCAACAAATCGAGTTTATTTCCCAGTGCCCATGGAAGGTGGAAGGAGAGAGCCAACTTTGCTACATTGTTCTTTGACTGCTACACCTGTGCCATGGTGAGTCCCTTCATCTCTCTCTCTCTTACACACTCTCTCTCTCTCTCTCTCTCTCTCTCTCTCTCTCTCTCTCTCTTACACGCACACACACACACACACAGAGTGACTGAGGAAAACATCTGACATTAACTTCTGACCTCTATACATGTGCCATGGTGTGTCCCCTCATCTCTCTCTTTCTTTCTCTCTCTCTTACACACACACACGCACACACACACACACACACAGTGACTGAGGAAAACATCTGACATTAACTTCTGACCTCTACACATGTGCCATGGTGTGTCCCCTCATCTCTCTCTTTCTTTCTCTCTTTCTTACACACACACACACACACACACACACACACACACACTTTTACTACTATTGATCTCCTTACCAAGTTACCAGTATCCAATTAACACCTCTAATCCCAACACTAGGGAGACAGGGCAGACGTATCTTTGTGAGTTCCAGGCCACACTGGACTACCCAAGATTGAATTAGTCTAAAAGACAAACAGCCAAGCGGTGGTGGCTCACACCTTTAATCCCAGCACTGGGGAGGTGGAGATGGGAAGTGATATGTGCTGTGGGACAATGGTCTGTATCCTGTCAATTATATTTTAAATAAACACTGATTGGCCAGTAGCAAGGCAGGAAGTATAGGCAGGGCAGACAGGTAGGAAGTAGAGGTGGGGCAATGAGAACAGGAGAATTCTGGGAAGAAGGAAGTCCTAGTCTGTGGTCCTGATCCAGCCACAGAAGAAGCAAGATGTGACTGCCTCGCTGAATAAGGTACCGAGCCATGTGGCTAACAGAGACAAGAATAATGGGCTAATATAAGTTATGAGTTAATAAGAAGCCTGAGCTAATGGACCAATCAGATTATAAGTAATATAGACCTCTGATTTCTTTGGGACTTAACAACTGAGGAAACCTGGCAGGACAGAAAACTCAGACAACAGATATGGCGGGGTGGAGAGAGGAATATAAGGTGGGAGGAGATAGGAGCTCAGAATTCAGTCTGAGGTTTCATAGAGACAGCATTCGGTCTGAGAATTCCTAGAGACAGGATTACCCATTCAGTCTCGGGATTCGGTAGAGGTAAGAACTAGTGACTGGCTGCTCTGTTTCTCTGATCTTTCAGCATTCACCGCTATATCTGTGGTGGGTTTTTATTATTAAGACCAATTATAATTCATGCTACACATCATGTTACTCATCTTAGTTAATCTGGGTAGGAATTATACTTTGGTGTGAGATGCCTGGACAGTAGTGATCATGCCTGGATCATCTCTGTATTTCCAGTATCTTGTAGGTAGGATATATATATTTTTAAAGTTTATTTATCTATATTTTATATGCATGGATATTTTACCTGCATGTATGTATCTGCACCACATGCATGCATGGAGCCTGTGGAGGTCAGAAGAGGGCATCAGATCCCCTGGAACTGGAGTAACAGATGGTTTTGAGCCATCGTGTAGATGCAGGAACTGAACTCTTAACCACAGAGCCATCTCTGCAGCCCCTGTAGGAGATATTTTGTATAGATTTTCTGATAACTAGAATGGAACTTGATTGAATCAGCAACAACATTTATTGCTTTCTGAATCACGTTTGGAGTTTTTTGTGCATGCATTTCTGCTAAGCTCCGCACATCTTTGATCAGCTCAGTTTTGTCACTCACAATCAACGCCTTTCTAGAGTGTTACAGGGATGAAGTGCATTTTTCCAGTATGTATAGAGGCTAATCAGGTCTGATCTTGAGATAAAATCCAGTAGCCTGTGCTGAAGAGAGTAAACCCGTGGGAAGACTGGTGAGCAATAGGTATGGGGGACGTGCTTGCTTCACAAGCATGAAGCGTTGCTCTCTAGCCCGTGGGTTAAGAGCTGGGCACAGTGTCAGGCAGCTGTAAGCGCAGCAGAGAGATGGAGGCTGGACAGTCCTGGAAGCTGGTCAGCCAGTCCAGCCGATTGCTGTCTCCACATGCAGGGAGAGACCCTGTCTCAGACATGCAGGAGTGTGACCCTGTCTCAGACAGTAAACTGGAGTGTGACGGAGAAGGCCACCTGATGTCTCCACTGGCCTCCATACATACATAGACACATGTCCCCACACCCCAGGTATCCATGTATACATACAAACCCAAATAGTAGCTAAAGCTCTCTTTGGTATTTCTCTCTCTCTGTAAACATCTCACTACATACCTTAGGCAGGCCTTGAACTCACTATCTTTGTGCCTCAGACTTCTGAGTGCTGGGATTACAGTCCCAAGCCATGATGTCACTGCCGTGTGGCACTTACTAGATGAACCATATTAGCCATGGACCAAAAATGTGTCTAGGTGGTATTAGTGTAAAGCTGTTACTAACCCTCTACATAGATGTCTACACTTATTGACTGATCGATCTTTTCCAAGTTACAGAAAAACATTAATATTACAGAATTGTCACTTTTCATTCATTAGTAGTTACTATATTCTAGCCTTTATTTGTTATGCTGAAACAAATTCACAAGAAATTATTATTTGGCTTTAATGTCCAGGAAGATTAGGTTTCAGAGAGGTTAACCACACTGCCTAAAGTCACATAGCTATGATTTGTCTGCAACTCGAATTCAGTGGCGTCCGGCTCCAAAGTCCTTGCCTCGTCCTCCTAGTCTCAGATCTCTGAAGGAAAGTGGGTGAAGACGGGAGTGTGCGCAGCTTTAACCAGGAAGCACTTGGAAAAGGTGGACTTGAAGCCAGGCCACACCCAGGCTGGATTGGTGGAGTAGCTCCAAGGACTGCCTGGATTGTTCCTGAGGTGTGAGTGTCTGGCAGGAAGGAGGTGGTTGCCTGTGTTTGCTGGATGGAGGAAAACAAACACCCTAAGACTGCGAAGAGGACTCCAAGAAGGGAGATTGTCTGCCAAGGGAGTGTGCCCACGCCCCTGTGGAAAATATTTGGTACCTATTGTGCATTGTCTGACCGGGAAACTATGTGTAGAGGAGACCCTCCTCTGCCTCTAAGGATGTGTTTTCCTCCTAGAAAGAAATTTGAAAGTTAAAAACAGAGAAATTATATCTCAAGAGAAATTAAAATTAAGAAAACATATGTATGAATTCTCAGAGAAATAAAGTAGATTACAAAACCAGTTGCAAGAGAGGTTGCTCAGTTGATAGTTTTCTGTGCAGACATCAGAGCTTCTTGGAAATTATTTATTTCAAACTATTTTAGGACCTTAAATTATACATCTCGTGAACTACTTTTCAAGAAAATCCATTTGACTTGATTTTGCCTTTAATATTTAAAAGCCTCGCAATCCTCATTCTCTTGCATTTTTTTCAGGTCCTTTCTTTGTCCGTCTTCAGTTCCTAATAGCACAATACCACAGACTGGGTACACTAAAGAGACCTAGGAGCCCACTTTACCTCATGGTCAGAAGCTCACGGTCTAAGACTGATGTCTGATGATAGCCATCTTGCTGGCAGAGTCTTCAGATAGCTGCACACCACTTGGGGAGAGACTATGGTGTGTGCGTGTGTGCGTGTGTGTACTGCATATCCGCTTCTCTTTATGAAACCACCAGTAGTTAGTTATGACGCTCAGTTCCTCAGTTCTGATGACCTCATCTAGTCCTAAGCACATTCCAAAGAACCTGGTTTATGTTTCCAACCTCTTGTGTGTGTGTGTGTGTGTGTGTGTGTGTGTGTGTGTGTGTGTGTGAGAGAGAGAGAGAGAGAGAGAGAGAGAGAGAGAGAGAGAGAGAGAGAGAGAGACACGGTTTCTATGTGTTATTCTAGCTGTCTGTAGACCAGGCTAACCTCAAACTCAGAGGTCCACCTGCCTCTGCCTCTCGATGGCTGTGATTAAAGGCATGTACCATCATTTTCTGGTTTCTAGCCTATTAATCCCTTAAAACAGAATTGATCTTGTTTTTGTTTTGTTTTGTTTTTGTTTTTCAAGACAGGGTTTCTCTGTGTAACAGGCCTGCCTGTCCTGGAACTAGCTCTTGTAGACGAGGGTGGCCTCAAACTCACAGAGATCCGCCTGTCTCTGCTGCCTGAGGGCTGGGATTAAAGATGTGTGCCACCACTGCCCGGATAAAACAGGATTAATCTTAAACTCTGTTTTGGGAATGTTCAAGCTATATCAAGTCACATTTTATTAACCTTTAACGAAATTATTGAAATAGAAATAGAAAAATCTATGTTTCTTTTAAATAGTGAAAATGTTTAGTAATTTGACTAGCATATAGAAGTGATAGGTTGGCATATAATTTTATTTGCCAGTCTGTAAATTTAGGCCAAGATTTTTTCAATTTTTGCAACTAATGAGATTTGTGAAAGTTGTGTGGAGGTGGGAACTACTCCTGAGAGTAGAGGGTGCAAGCAGAGGGACACCAATCGTTTGTCGCCACCTCTCCCCTTGGACGGCTGCATGTGGGCTGCCACTATCGCCAGGACTAGGATCAAATCAGGTTCTTGATGTCGCCTCCACCATGCTGGGCACTAACCACTGCTGGACTGAGGACAGGAGTCTGCCAGGGCTAGAGGCTACTGGCAGCAGCAGAGCTCACTCCTGCAGGACCGAGGAAATCTCATCACTTGCCCGCTGTCAACATTCCCACAGCTGTCTCGTGCACAGAGTGGGCGCTCCACACCCACTGCTGTGCACTTATCCCCTGTGGCCTGCTAGAGTGTTCCTGGTTCTATGTGACCTCCAGAGAGACCTCCAGAGACAGCGGGTGCCTTTGACCTCTGCGCTGGTCAACCTGCTTGGATAGATCAGTGAAGCATACCTTTGGGTACGTTTGTGACTGATCTCCAGAGACAATTAGTCTACAACTGCTCTGATGGAAGCAATCCTTTGATGAAACACAGCATGACGTCATGACTGGAAGCTGGCGAAAGGCAGAAGGTGGAACCCAGCTGGGGGGTGTGAGCCACCAGGGACTTTTTTGTCTTGGTATCTTTCTATGTGACATTCTTCTGCTTGCTGTCTGACATGGTGTGAAGAATTCTCTTTGTCATATGTGCTCATTGCCGTGATGTTCAGCTCAAGCACATGGGCCGAATCCTTGGATGTTGTGAGCCTAAGATATGTATGTGAGGCATCTTGGTGACTGCAACAAAAGTGACTAATAAAGTATCACAGTGGAACACACTGCACCTCACCTATTAATCATAAAGAAGCTATTGGCCTTATATATATATATATATATATATATATATATATATATATATATATATATAGTGTATAACATTATAGAGCTCAGCAGGACACAAAGATAAGTTTGCACACTAAGCTAACTCACAAGACATCTTCAGGAGAAAGCCTGCATGTGCGCATGTGTGTGTGTGTGTGTGTGTGTGTGTGTGTGTGTGTGTGCGCGTGTGTGTAAACTGGCTTACAAAAGCAGCATGGATAATTGACCCACCATGTGCATAAGTCACAATGTAGCATCATTAGAAATAAGAAAAAATGAGGCTATCTCATGCTCCAAGCGAGCATAATAACACTCTTGCAACAGATCCTAAATAAGATGGTATTGATGAAGTGCTTGATAAGAGTCAAAGGAATAATTATGAGAGAGCTCAGAGATTCAAAGGGAAGAAGACGATTGAACAGGGCTAGGGAAACAATGCATGAGATGAATGAGAAATTCAGCAAAGCAATGGTGATCCTGAAAAAGAAACAAATAGAAGCCTTGGAAATCAGCTTGGTAAGACCAAAAGCAGCAGCTGGAAGTCTCAGTGACAGATGTGGTGAGCAGACAGAAGAAGGCTGCACTTGATGGTGTGTCTTTTGGAATGTATCAGTCACACACACACACACACACACACACACACACACACACACACACACACACACACACGGTTCGGGGTCAGGGGAGAAAATATTGAAGAAAGCACCTGAGATTTTTTTGGATATCTTTAACTGGAATAAACATTGTATCTTTGGTGTCTCCAAAGGGAAAGAAAAGAATAGATACAATAATAACAAACAGTCTCCCTAATCCTGGTAAGATAAGACCACCCAGATGTAGGAGGCTCTTAGGATGTTAAGTAGACATGGCCAGAGAGGTCTGTGCCACAATATATATTAGCCCAGCATTTATAAGTATAAAACCGGGTCAAAGAGATAGCTCAGAAGGGAAAAGGTGTGGTTTGGAGCCTCAGAATCCCACGTGACTCTGAGCCTAGCATACCCTTGTTGGAGATGGAAAACGAAGCCAGAAGAATCCCCACGAGCACGAGGATCAGCCAGCATGCACAGCAGTGAGAAACAGGAGACCCTGTGTGAAGTCAAGTGTAAGGCAGGGCTGAGACCTGAGGCTGACCTCTAACCTCTATATCCATGGTGGTAGGATGTGAACACACACAGATACACAGACACATGCACACAGATACACACAGACAGACACACACAGAGACACACACAGACACACACACACAGATACACAGACACATGCACACAGATACACACAGACAGACACACACAGAGACACACACAGACACACACACACAGATACACAGACACATGTACACAGATACACACAGACAGACACACACACAGACACACACACACAGATACACAGACACATGCACACAGATACACACAGACAGACACACACAGACACACACACAGATACACATACAGAGAGACACACACAGACACACAGAGAGACACACACAAACACACACACACACAGACAAGCCAAAGAGAAAATTTTCAGAACTCGAAGATAAAACTTGCAAGCCACATTTGAAGTCTTCTCTCATTAGACACTCGGTAGAGCTTAGCTATATTGGTCAGCATCCCATCACTGTGGCAAAACACCTGGGCTGAGCGGCTCGTGAGTGGAACTGGGTTATTTTGGCCCAGTCCTTCAGAGCTTTCAGCCCATGGCTGTTTGGTTGCCCTGCTTTGGAGTCTGGGCTGAGCCACCACATCAGAGTGCTCATGTAGAGCAAAGCTGCGGACATCATGAGAGCTAGGAAGGGGAGGAAGGGAGGAAAAGAATAAGGAATACTTAAAACAAATTTAACAACACAACAGAAGTCTTTACACACCCCAAATAACCTTGACTGTCAACCCATTAGACCCCCAGTTACAAGATATGGATGCGGTAAGTGGGTGCAACAAGAAGAGGGAGAATATCTGTTTACGGGAAACTCTCTTCTCTACTGCAGACACACACGGATGGAAAGCAGAATTAGGAAAAGTGATATGCCCCGAGAAAATAGAAAAGGAACACGAGCAAGAGAAGCTAGGTTTGGATGAGAAGCAGTAACATTACGGGGAGAAATAAAAACCACACAAAGAAATAAAGAAGTCTTCAATAAAGGATCAGTAAAATAAGATGCTGAAATTGTAAATACTTTTACATCTAATACCGTAATGCTCAATTTTATAAAGAAAGTAGTCTATTTAAAAGGCGGATGGTGGGGAGCTGGAAAGATGGCTCAGTGGTTAAGAGCACTGGTTGCTCTTCTAGAGGTCCTGAGTTCAATTCCCAGCAACCACATGGTGGCTCACAAACATCTGTAATGAGATCTGGCACCCTCTTCTGGCATGTGGGCGTACATGGAGGCAGAATGTAATAAATAAATCTTAAAAAAAAATGGCAGATGGTGGACTCTAGTATAGAAGCAGGAGACATCAACACACAAACGACAGATCATCTAGATAACAAATCAGCAAGCAGCACCAGGAGTCAATTATACTGTCGGCAAAATAGACAATAGGCGCTTCTACACCATTTCATGCAAAATCTATAGAATGCGTATTCCTTTTTCTTTCTTTTTTTTCTCGACACAGGGTTTCTCTGTGTAACAGCCCTGGCTGTCCTGGAACTCTCGCTGTACACCAGGCGGGCCTCAATCTCACAGAGACCCTCCTGCATCTGCCTCTCATATGCTGGGAATAAAGGCATGCGCCACCACTGCCTGGCAAGAATGCCTAATCTTTACATTAGCACATGCCAAAGCATACCTTAAAAAAATTAGAAAAAACCTGAACTCACATTGTCTCTTTTTTGACTACCTGAGCTAAAAACAGAAGTAGATGACAGTTGGAATTTCAGAACCAGAACAAACTCACTGGTGCAGCATGAGCCTGGCAAGGAAGAACGCGGTGCAAGAGGACCACAGCGTCATCACAGAGGTGAAAAGGAGCAGGGCTTGGTAGCACAGGCCTTGAATCCCAGCACTTGGGAGGCGGCAAAGGCAGAAGAATCTGTGAATTTGTGCCAGCCTGGTCTACAGAGTGAGATCAGGACAGCCAGGGCTACACAGGAATCCCTGTCTCAGAAAATAAAAAATACAAACAAACAAACAAAAAAGAAGTAAAAAATGAAATTACAGAATTTTCTTCAAACAAATGAAAATAGCAATGAAACATACGAAAGCTTAAAGGATACAGCGAAAGCAGTAAACACCGAAGTTTGTAGCAATAAAAACCTACATAAATTTATGTAAACCAACTAGTAAGGCAAAAGCAGAGCAACCAAAATCCAGTAGAAGAAAAGTGACAAAGATCCAAGCAGAAGCAAACAAAAGAAAATGCAAACAATACAAAGAATCAATAACGCAGAGGTTTTTGTTTGTTTGTTTTAAATGAAAACCTTTAGCTAGACTAATTTTAAAAAGAGGAGACTCATATAAAATCAGGTTGCAAAGGAACAGCTTATAATGGCGGCTACAGAAATAGAGTCATTAGAGATTGTCATGAAAAATTGTATGCTCGCCAGTTGGAGAACTGGGTAAATAAGTACATAAACATTAAAACAAATTAAATGCAATATATAGAAAGAGAAAACACACTCCCTGACTTAAAAATATATCACATAGCTCATACAATACTGGCATAAGAGCATAAGAATAGACACACAGACCAACGGGGCCGAATAGAGCGCATAGCCATAACCATGCATTTGCTGCAAGCTGGCTTTTGACACAGGCATAAAAACGCATGGAGAGAAGGGAGCTGCTTTAATAAATGGTTCTGGAGAAACTGCGTATTTGCCTGCAGAAGACTGAAATTTGAACCCTGTCTTTCAGTTTGTATAAAAATCAAACAAAAAAATGTGTCAAAGACCCAACCATGAGAACTGAAATTGTGAAACTCCCAGAAGAAAGTGTAGGAGAAGCAACATTAGCACACGGATATCGGCAATGACTCTTGGAATAAGATACCCCAAAACACAGGGGAAAAATCAGAAATAAACACATAGGATTATATCAAGTCAGGGGAAAGACCAGAAATAAACACATAGGATTGTATCAAGTCATGGAAAAGACCAGAAATAAACACATAGGATTGTATCAAGTCAGGGGAAAGACCAGAAATAAACAAATAGGATGGTATCAAGTCTGGAAACTTTGGCACAGTAAACTAACTAAAGCAGTTGAAGAGGCAAAATATAAATAGAAAAATATTTATAAACTAATTATGTGACCAAGAGCTAATATCCAGAATAAAAACCAACATTAAAATGCAATGACAAAAGTCCTCCAAATAATGATGAAAAATGAGGAAAAAATATGAATAGATTCTTCTCTAAATGAAGAAACTCAAGTGGTCAACAGATGTATGAAAAAATGTTCAACTTTGTCAGCCGTCAGGTAAATGCTGTCAAAATCACAATGAAATTTCATTTCCCCTGGTTAGAAAGTCTTTCATCAAAAAGATAAAAATATAACAAACATTGTTGAGGGTGTGAAGAAAAGGGGACTCTCGTATTCTCTTGGTGGGAATGTGCATCAGCCCCGCCATTGGAAAGAACGGTGTGGATGGAGGCTCTTTAAGAAACAGAAACTGTATCTACCATAGGATTCAGTTATCCAGCCATTAGAAAGAACTGTGTGGGTGGAGGCTCTTCAGGAAACAGAAACTGTATCTACCATACGATACAGTTATCCAGTCACCTGGGAAACCCCAGGAAAGGACAATACATCACAGATGCATTTCTGACTGCTCCAAGTCACAAGGGCTAAGATGTGCCATGAACATCAGAAAAGCGGTATCTATACATATATTTATATTTCAATGACATAGCAACAAGTAATTATGCAATCTAGCATATACTGGTTGTATGTACTGTACTGATAACATATTAGTCGGTAGGCTATAAAGAATAATAAGCTATTATTTTATTAGTAGTAAAACTCCTGGAGCTGGAAGACACTGTGTTAGGTGAAGTCAGTCAGGTTCAAAGAGACAACTTCTGCATGCTCTCTCTTATATGTGGTTGCTACCCTGGGTCACAGTGTATCATGTACTGATTAGAGGCTTGGGAGGGCAGGCGGGACATCAGAGCACCAGGATCTGAGAGGTTGTGAGAAGCAGTGACATCTAGCGTTCTATCAGAGGGGCAAGGCCAATTCACAATAGCATAAAATAGATTCCAAACACAAGGTAATGCTGAGACACGGAATGAATACCTTGACTTTACCAGGGCATATTGTATGTGTGTGTTGAAGTAGCCACAACAACCTCTACATGTGAAATTACTGCCTGTTAATCCAACAAGGTTAGGATAATGGAGATATTACCTAGTCTGACATGGTCAATACCTACAGAAACATGCATTGGTCACTGCACAGCACCCCATAAATTTGTACAATTAAAAAATGAAAATCCCAAACAAAATTCAATAACTGGTAAACATTGCCAGGTCCCCTGATCTAGAAATTTTATGAAAAGTGGATGCTTTCTCATTGGGTACTGAATTAAAAAAATCTGGTAATAGAGTTTTTGTCCAATATGAGGGCAGATTTGTATTAATATTTTTGAGGTGAAGAAATAGTACATAAACTGATAAATTATATTTTGGGGAAAACAATTGGCCTTACCTGGTGAATTAGAATTTAAGTTATGACTTATTTTTTCTGTGTGGTTTTTCCTTATAAATTAGAGTCAAACACATGCCCTTGCTTCTAGAGACATACTACATAAGCCAGTACATTTAAAAATAGTTCGCTTTAAAATGTGACAAAATTTAGAAGCCTGACTGAGGAAGACTGAGCAGGGAGGGTGAACTTCCTGTGAACCGGAGAAATGGAAAGTGATTTCAGCTGGAAATAACGTGCCTCCCTCAGGAGCCGGAGGGTAATTTAGGGAACCACCTTTGCAGCATCCGCACGTGTGACTTGAGGTCAGATGTTAGGTTAGGTGTGTTCCAGGAGACCTTGCGGAGTTGGGTGAGGACATGTGGAATATGCTGCCTGAGCTACAGACAAGAAGTGGCTGTTGGCCGATAAGGAAGGATTGCTGTGTTAATGTAAATCAAGCCCAGGAAAGCTGCGGGAAGAGGAGGTTCAGGAGCCTATCCTATGGCTGCCAGGCATTTGCCCCATCAAAGGGGATGCAGGGCAAGCTGGGGTGGAGGCAGCTTCATTCAAAACTTATTCCAGCTTCTGAATTTTGGAGTCTCCTCTTTGAGGCTATAGGAAAAAACTTTCAAGAACACAGTTCAAATAGCATGGAATTCAACTGACATTTCCATGTAACAGACATAAACAAATGGTTGGGCCCATGTTAATCCATGTCTTCCCTTTCAGGCTGTTTCATCCTTTCTCTCTCCCCTCCCTCCCTTTGCTTCCCCTCTGCCTCTCTTCCTCTCCTCTCTGCCCCTTGCTTCCTCTGCTTCCCTCTCCTTCTTTCCCCTCTCCCTTCTTTCCTGCTTCTCTTCTTCCTTGTGCTGCTTGTTTGTGTCAACTCCACACAAACCAGAGTCACCAGCAAAGAGGAAACCTCCATCGATGAATCGCTTCCATCAGATTGGCCTCAAGGCAAGATTTTCCTTGATTAATGATTGATGTGGGAGGGCCAGCCCACAGTAGGCTGTGCCCCTCCTGGACAGGTGGTTCTAGACTGTATAAGAGAGCGAACTGTCAGCCCTGCAAACATACATACTAATAACGTTATACAAACTAAACAGGTTATATTATATATGCATACAATAAAATATATACACATACAATAACACTTAATGAAAAAAGAGGCCATGGATTTGAAGGATAGAGGGGGAATGTGGGAGGGTTTGGAGGGAGGAATGTCACAATTATAATCTCAAAAATCAAATAAAAGAAGAAAACTAAGCAAGCATGGGAGTAAGGCAATAAAAGCATCCTCTGTGGTGTCTCCCTCAGTTTCCTGCCTGAGTTTCTGTTCTGGCTTCCCTTGAGGATGAACCGTAGCATATAAATCCAAAATAAGTGGTTTCTTAGACCAGTTGCTTTGTGTCACATGTTTTAACAAAGCAGCAAAACAGCATACTAGAACACCCATCCCCTTCCTTTCCCGCCCACATCCCTTTCCCTCTCCTCCACCTCTTCATTCTTTTATTATCAAACATTAATGACACTGCCATTTCCCCAGGACCTAGCGATGCCCATGACTTGTAGAATTCAGTCTCGTCGAAAACAGAGTTGGTAAATTATTAAAGAAAATACCTTTATTAGTGCATACTTATAGAGACTGTTCTGTAGGACTCAAGACTAGATGCTAACACCAAGTGCTCCTGGATGGCTCCCCTAGGAGGACAGTGAAGCTCACATCGCGAAGAGCAGCCACCGTGAAAAGAAGGAGCCCAGCAGAGAAGAACCTAAACCTTGAGGTGGAGAGTCTTCAAGGTGTGAAGGAACCTGGTGTTTTCAGGATAGAGAAAGAAACCAATTTTCTTGCACGTCTGAAGGAAGGGAGAGAATATCAGAAAAACTGGCAAAGTAAGTGTTAGATTGTGGAGGCTGGGTCTTCTCAGCCGAGGAGGCAAGGAGTTGGTTGGGTTTTCTTTAGGTGGAATGAAAAGCCGTAGGAGCAGGAGGCTTGTGTTTGGAGATGCTGGGCTATGCTAGGCTGTTGTGGGGAACAGACGGCGGTGAACAAGACAGGCAGCAAAGAGAATGGAGAGAGACTTCCGCCCGGGTCCTGGAGACAGCTCGATGCCTTGTGTGGGGCTGGAAGGCAGCCAGTCGTTGGAGACGGAGCCGATTGTTGAGCCAGCAACAGGCAGGCTAGAGTGTGGGTGCTCTTCTGTTGGTCTTTACTCGGACTGTGGGGAGCCCTCTACTCTGGGTACACAGTTTGAAAACCATGAATTTATAGAGGGCAAAAAGAAATTTATGATGTGGTTGATAATGTGAATTGAATTTTCTGTGCAGCAAGATGGTTTTTGCATTCCAAAGGACTCTAACGCGCTTTCTTCTTCTTGGGACGGCAATTGTGAAAGCTGGGCTAGTCTTTTCGTTGTATTGACTGGTCGGTGCAGTAAGAATCAGACAAGATTGATTGCTGGATACATTTGTCACATTGACAGATTTAGAAAAAGTGATTATAAAATTCATTTTGGGGGGAGGTTTCAGTTTGCAACCTGAAAACCTTCCATTTCTTTCTTCTACTTAAAATTAGATCATTTTGTTATAGTGTTATTTAATTTGTAAATTGTCTTACTATGCACAAAGTAAATTATGGCTTAAAGAAAATTTCAGTCATATAGCAATCATCTGAATGAACTGATTGCATTAGTTAGAGGCTGGGCCTGTGGTTTCTTTGAAGTTAAGATTCTAGTTTTTCATATTCAGTTGTTATATGACAGCTTCTGACAATAGAAATCCATTTGTCAAGGCATATACAGACTGCTTGCCATGCTTTATTTAAAGAGTTCTATGGAGGGAATAATTTCTAAATCCTTGTAGTCTCCTGATTGACATCTTGCAATTAAAAGTCAAGATTGAGAGACAGCATAAACCGTGGCGAAGGCCATCAGTAGAAAGGGAAAGGATGGGTGGAGGCAATGACTTAACAGCAGCACAATCGTGTTCTTGGGCTTTTAATTTAATTTAATTTTTTAAACTGTGCCTTTTCTTTTACTGAGCAACATGTGGAAGGTTAAGGTGATGGTTTGTGCCTTTCCGGCTGGAGGCAGGGTGCGCGTCTGTATTTAATTCCATGGCAGTAACGCATGTCCCAGCTAAGCACAGGCCTGATTATTGTAATTCTCTTCTCGTAGGGCTTCCAACAGGGCTTTTCTCTCACTGCTCATGCAGAATGCAGCAGCACATCTGCCGGCTGATTGGAGAGTGGGCAATCACATTACCCCAGCCTGTGCAATGCCGGACGTGCGGGTCACCGCGGACTCGCCGTGTCTTTGTCTCTCACTCCTTTCCTGTGTCTCCTCTGTACCTACAACTATTTTTCATTATTCATTTATTTTTGTTTTAGGGAGAATCATTGATTTTTTTTTTACAATATTCGATTTACATGCCATTTTAAGATATTCTGTTCGTAACCTGGATGATGATGATGATGGGAAGGGGTTCATTTTTTATGAGGCTGTTTTAATTGAATTTATTTCTACTCAACCAAAAAGACCTATAGTCCAAAGATGGATGAAGAACTATTCTACGCAATCCACTCTATTTTATCCCATCAGTCTCCCATCCCATTCCATTCCGCCCATCTCCTCCCTTCCCGTCCTGTCTTTCCTGCCCGCGCAGCTCATCATCCCATTCATCCCATCTCCTCCCTTCCCGTCCTGTCTTTCCTGCCCGCGCAGCTCATCATCCCATTCATCCCATCGCCCCTCATCCCACCACAGCCCATTCCTCTCATCCCGTTCCATGCTCCGTCATCCGGCTCCTCTCCAGCCCTGTCTTTTGTTCATTGATTCTTAAGCCTAGTAGCTGTCTGCCCAAGGCTGGTCAGTATTCTAGCTTCATTTGTTTTTGTGATAAAACACTGTGAGCAAAAGCAACCTGGGGAGAAAAGGTTTACTTGGTTTACCTTCCCCCGTTACAATCCGTCATTAAGGCAAATCAGGAAAGGATTCAAGGGAGGAGATTGAAACAAATATTCGAGGAATGATGCTTGCTAGATTGTTTTCTGATTCATTCTCTGGCTAGCTTTCTTGTACAACCCAGATCCACCTAGTGGGGATGATGCCCCCCACAGTAGGATAGGCCTACCGTCCTACAGGCCAATCTGACAAAGGCAATTCTTCAGTCTAGACAGTAAAAATTAACTAAGACAGTCATTTTGCTGTGACTGTGGAAAAGTGGACGCAGAGTCAGAGAAGTAGGGACAGTGACTCTCCAAACAACTGTACTTCTGCTAAGTGCTGGGCCTGTGGTTTCCTCTAATGTCAAGTTTGTTGATGCTAACATAGACATGGGAGAAGAAAAGGAGCCTGGAAGAGTGAGGGGCAGCTCAGGTGAATATCGTGTAGTGACTTTAGGATCCCTGGAGGGATAGGTGAGACGATACTGGAGAGAATAGTTTTTAAAACGTCAGCTATAATTAAACATTTCCTAATTATAATTAACCTTTCAGTATAGTCTCCTATAATAGCTACTCCATTTATTATTTCAATACTTTTAGACACTAAGCTCAATGCTAATCTAATTTCCTCAGAACAGAACAAATTTTAGGAAGAAGACAACTTTATTTCATGTGATACTTGGTCACATTCTATAGCTCAAACTGTCTTCTAATTCTCTAGGTGACCCAATCTGGCCTCAAACTCAAAGCAATTCTCCTGCTTCCACCTGGCTTTGAGCCCTGTGTTTAGTTGGGACTGGAACTGGTAATTTCCAATCTCATGGTCTTGGTCTCCTGAGTATTGAGACTATAGGCATGTACCGTCACATCTAGATTAAAATTTTTGATATATCAAATTTTATCTTTAAATAAAATTTTAACTCATCAAACTAATTTTACTTTTAATGCTCTGAATTTGATACTTATCTTCTGCGACACATTTTTATTTATAACCAAATTTGTTCTGTGTGTTTTCCCTCCCTCTTTCCTTCTAATACACCAAACAATCACAAAGATGGGGTTTTCACTGGTGTACAGACCAGCCCAGGACTTGTGTGGTCTTAGTAAACTAATGAAGTTCTAGAGAAAGTTATGAAAGATGCCCACTTTGACATCATTTTGTCCTCGAGATGTAAAGTACTGCATCTGAAGACTTAGGCTGTACAAATACAGTGCAAGCAGCGTGTAAGAGACAAAAGCACCCAGAATTAAATAAGGTTTAAGAAAAGACAAAGAAAGAGGGACTTAATAAATAACTAGTTAAGTAGATGGATAGTCCCATCAAGAAGGTGGTTTGTAAAAGCCAGAAATCTGGAATACCATGGGTGCAAATAGCTAAAACCAAGGTAATCTTTACTTCATACAGTGGGGAAGCTGTTCTTAGTAGGTAAATACCACCGCCGCTGAAACAAACAGGACAGTGTGCGCCTCGGGCTGCTGACTGGAGAACATGCACCTTGGCATGCATTTCACCCAAGGAGTGCTGAAGTAAAGAACTTCAAAACTGTCCAAAGAGGACAGTCAGAGCTGTTAGGGTTGTCCTTGGCTTCACTGACTTTGTGAGATCTTGCTGGTCTCTGCTAGATAATAGAACTGTACCTGGCCTTGGAGTGGTGTCTGTTTAAACCTGGGTTCTCCAAGTCAAGAGTGAGCTCTTTCCCTACTTTTTCCAAAAAATGTAAGCAGAGGTTCAGTGCCACAGCTAATGAGACAGGGAGCCTCTCACTGAAGGCTGGTTTTCTGCAGACCAAGGGCATGCATGAAGAGATAGTGCTTGATAGTGTTTTTACATAGATGATAAAAGTATTCTGTGATGTATATTTGGGAGTAACAACATGTTTTGGAGATGTAGTCTAGAATTTTCTGAATCCTAAAGTAGGTGTGGAAAAGATTTGGCTTCGGCAGGCCATGCCGTGGGGAGACTGCATAGATCCTGACTCATGGGCGGTACTTGAAGGCGAAATGACTTGAGTGATGGAGCTAGGAACTTGCATTCTCTTTTGGACCTGGGAAGGAGAGGCTGGGGAAGGCTTGGATGGAAGAGTGAGCTAGGGCCTCCTAGACCACATCTAGATTATTATGCTTCTAGTATGTCTCATTGGTCTACAAACCACCCCTGAGGCCTGTGAAGGAGTTTATGTCGACCAAGTAATGTGAGGCGGCTCTTACAGATGTGCGACACTGACCAGCTTCTCAAGGAAAAGTGATGCATTTGATCATCACCGTGGAGGTATGTGTGTGAGTCCATGTACACATGTGCCACAAAGTCAGAGAGCAATTGTGGACTTAGTTTTCTCGTTCCACCTTTATGTGGGCTCCAGGAACAGAACTCAAGTTCCTGCTGGCTCATCTCCTGACCTCTTCTCACTTTTAGTGTCTCACATCGTCCAAGGCAACCAATGTCTCAGTCCAATAGAAACTTCCAGAAACAGCTAGACTCAGAATAGAGTTTAAGTTTTGGCATGCTATATGAATTTTTATGAATGGGTAGTTGACTTTATCCTTACACATATTTTTACAGTATGTATACATGTGTTTTCATTTAGGAAAGTGAAAAAACCATTTTTTTTATAGTCACTCTTTTTTCATTAGTTTAAATTTTTTGGAGAATTTTATTCAGTGTATTTTGATATCATCCCCTAGCTCTTCTGTGATCTATCTTCCCTCGTTACCCATCAGACTTTGTGTTCTCTCTCTCTGTTTTTCATGAGATGAGATCTCCTTATGAGAGGCTGACTGCCAACCCATGGACTTTTGGGTGTGTGCTCTTCCTTTGGAGCATGACCTCTGGACGGAGCACACACCTTAAAGAAGAATGACTGTCCTTCCACCAGCAGCCATCAGTCACCAGTAGCTGCTTAGCCAAGTGGGACATCTTGTCTACCTTCTCACCATGCTGAGACTTGGTCTTGCTTGAGTGTGTGTGGCTTTTGTGTATGCTGTCACACATTGCATGAGTTCATATGTGTAAGTAGCCTGCTGTGTCCAGAAAACATTATTTCTCTGCGGTCATTTATAGCCTCTGGTTCTTGTAATCTTGTTGTCCCCAATTCCACAATGATTCCTGAGCCTTGGGAAGGAAACGCTGGTGGGATAGCTTAGTAGGCAAAGGTGCTTTCACCAAGACTAACGACCCAAGTTCACCCTTAGTACCCACATAGCAGGAAGGGACAGTTCCTATGTACACACATGCACACACACACACACACACACACACACACACACACACACACACACATAAATGTGAAAGAACTGGGTGTATAGTTCAGTGGTAGAGTGATTGACCAGCATGCATCAGGAAGCAGCAATCCTTTTCCAGAAAGCATTCTATGACTTTCGTTTGTATTCATAGGGAGAGAACTGTTTGGTTCACACTCTCCTAGACTTGTTTAAAGTTCCACACCTGATGTCCATGGGTGCTGCAGGAACTGGGGCAGATCTGGGAATCAGCCGTTTGTTCTGCTCTGGTAGATGGAGGGGCTGTATGACCAGCATATCGGCCTCGGGAGCAGTGGGGGACACTGATTGGGCTTTTGTAGCCCCGCTGAGAGCATCATCTCCAGATCAGGTTTTACAATTAGCATAGCATGAATAACATAAATAAACGGAAGGTGATTTACCTTGCTTTCTGATTTCATTTCCTGGAGTTTTATGACTTGAGCTGTGTGGAAGTCTCTTACATCAGTCAGCGGGTAGCCCACCCATCTAAAATTATTTCTTGATTGTCTGAGAGCTAATTTTCCCCCAAGGAAGTCCAGCAATGAAACAGTACTGATTTAATTGTTGAACAATTTTGCTTTTTTTCCTTATAGCTTTTGACCTCGTATAGCCTTCCATGTTCTGAGACTGCTCAACAGCATTGAACTGAGAGTCAGTTTACATGAACGGGTGAAAGCCTGCATCCTGGAACTCAGTTTCTCCTCTGTGTTTCGGTGGATGGTGATGCACAGGAAGATAATCTGGAGAATTTCCTTCTGCTCTATCGTGTTCTCTAATGCAGCAGGGCTCACTACTGACGTACATTAATAGTGAAACTTCTATTAGCATGACCCAAACTTCCAATGCAAAGCTCTGGTACACATGCTGGTATAGCCATACATGTTATTCATGAGGAAACTGGGGAGCACTGTGGGTTACATCCACACAGGTGAATTCTCGAAGCTTTCCACTTTGCCTCGTCAGTCTGTTTTGCCAGGCAAGAGGCCAAAGTTAGTCTTGGCCCAACAGCACAACACAGCAGGGAGAAGCTGGGTAAGGGACATGTCTTCCCTTAATTAAAGTCACACAGGGCCCTTCCAAGATGCCCCTCTAATGTTTATACCAGGTGATCCCTTCCCTCAGAGAAGGATGCTAAATTCATTGGGTGGACGTTTCATTTGCTTTTTCCCATTTGAATATATACACAATTGAACTGTTTTTCTCTTTTTCTTTTTTAGGTCCAGTCTTGGTATTTATTTTATGATAATAAGGGCCCTTTAAAGTTGGGAAACCATAGACAGGGGTCATCCGAAAGCTAGCTAAGTGTACCAGCCTAGGGTACTGTGGGCTGTTCTTCCTGTAAACCAAGGCTCATTCTAGACATTCAGATCAGAAGTCTGTCCATTAAATATCTTCGTTTTTCCAATCTCTACATCTCAGCTAATGAGACAATGTAATATTAGCCACTTTTAGCAAAAATTATAACCCATTAAAGGTTTTTCAAGCAGGCAAGATGGTGGACAACTGTAACTTGAGTTCAGGCTCATCCTCAGCTACACAGCAAGTTTGTGGCCAGCCGAAGCTACGTGACATCTGAAGTTACGTGACATCTCAGTACTCCCCAAATAAAAATATATGTTTTTGACTTCCCACAGCTCATCATTTAGCAAACATAATAGAACTTTTTCTAAGCCTCTCTCTCCATTCGCGTCTTAATTTCTCTATTCAGACCCTGATACCTTTGGTGCCTCCTTCCTTGATGTATACAGGCTCTCTAGAGGAATGCAATTGATAGGATAAATACACATTAAAAGGTGTTTATTAACTTCTGGGGGTCTGATGCCAGCTAGTTTATTGCCAGCATATATAAACCCAGAATACTTTGGAAAAAGGTTTTCTGGTGTAATATAATTGTGATTTCACTGAAACTCAACTCAGGGTACAAGTTATTTCTCCCAAGAAGATGGGTTCTAGAGATGGGCTTCCTGTGTTAGCCTAAGGGTCTGGGGAAGGACCTGGCCTGGTCTCAGCCATACAGATATTGTAGAGGTCTTTTGGGACTGGTTGTGGGAGCTTGGGGGTGCTCCTGTCTTAGACTCCTTTAGGTTACTAGCTACCTCCAGCCCTGGTTGTAGGAACTTGGTATAGCCTGGACCAATAGACAAAGCAAACCATCAGGCTGTTAATCACTTCCAGTTCCCAGCTTTCTGTGTGTAAGAATAAGTTTTAAGTCTTTTCCCTTGGAAAGACAATCTTCTATGCTTGGCATTCTTGGTCTCACTGGAGATCTGTGGGCACAAGGACCTTCCGGCTGTGCTTCCAACAATTGGGAGCCTGGAGGATTCCTGGAGAGTTAGTGTTCTTCAGTCCTTATAGGAAGCTTCAAGAAGCTGGCTTCTCATATCTGCAAAGTAATGCCTCAGCAATAGCACCAACAGCAACAGGGTAGGAGAGCTTCCAGTGAGAGCAAAGACAAGCCTGGCCACAAAGTTAGCTCGGGGCCAGCACGGGCAGCATAGCAACATTGTCTCAAAAGCAAAGGAACAACAGAAAACAGAATTTTAGGGAAAAGTACTAGTGCCTAGTTACCATCTCTTTGTTTTGAATCTGTAAGACTGTTATACTACATGGGAAGCCTGTTAAAACATGCTTTATTATATGTTAAAAAATTGAGTGCTCATGAGAATTACACTGCTCTTGTGAATGATTGCAATTTGCTAACAAAACAAGACGAAGTTCCAACACGCCCCTGTTTGTGTCCCTGCCAGGAGAGGGGAGGGGGTTCTTGTTGGAGGGGGAAGCTTTGCGGGGAGTCAGGTGGAGAGGGGCTGGCTGATGGGGACTGCAGTGTGTACATGGACAGCCCCATTGGGAGGCAGGCACTCGTGAATTGAGAAGTAGGATCCATCCATTACTGAGAAATAAACAATAAGCAACTTTTGAATCACAGCGCTGTGTTTCCTTCTGGGACTGCAATGACTACACAAACCACTTGAGTTTCATTTTTATGGTTTATGAAACTCAAGGGGATTATATGGCCCTGATTTATAGTTGCTGGTTTCACGTAGTGTTCGTGGCTCCGTATGCTATGTGTGATCATATCGTGTGCACGCCTGTACACAGGGTTTAATTAATGGCCTGAGATTATCCTCCGCCTGACTTATTGATATCCCCATGCAGAGTGCTCACACGCTGAAAAATCAGAGGAGCCAGGGACGAGCGCTGTGGCTTTGGAGTGGATTTCACCCTGTCTGAGGTTGTGCCAGCTGGAGATTTGGTGTTTGGGATTCCACAGGTGCTGTGCGTCTGTCCAGCTCAGCCCGCACACTTGCAGCCAGCGGAGAATTAAAAGTGAAATAAGACTCTGAGGTCTTTGGTTCAGCTCTACCCTGTTCTGGGGGAGCACAAACAGACATAAAGACACTTGAGTCTTTGTTACTTTTTCTCGCAGAAGCAATTAGCTTCCCTGTTGCTTGCAGTTGAAGTGAACTTGGGTAAAGCCGACTTTTGTCTTTTGGGACGTCATTCAGGTGCCAATTTTTTTAAAAAAGAGCCCCCACCCCCCAAAAAAACCACCTTTGTGTTTTAAAGCGTTCTAGTAAAAAAGTGTTTCTTACTAGAAACAGATTTTAGACCGCTAAACTGGAAAATAGTTGAGTTAGATTGAACTCAATGGTTCTCATAAAAAGAAATCCATAGGTCCTTCTCTCAGCCAGGCCCATGGAGAAAACACGGATGAGAAAAAGAGCGACTGGCTAACTGAGAGGCAGTTGGCAGAAGGGGTTAAGCTGGTGTACTGAGTGGCTAGGGTGCTGGGTCTCGGTGTTTTCCAATCTGCCAACCAGCAGCTTAATCTCTTTGTGTTTGTTTTTCCGTGTACAGAATCAGGACTAGGTTCTATCATCAGGTTACTGTGAGCTTTACAAAAGTAAGCGATGGTTTAGGTAAGTGTCCTGCACGTGGTGCTTTCTGTCGGCTGCTGCAGCTGTTGCTGCACGTTCGGTGCCTGCTGTGGACCGGGTGCAGAGTAAGCGTTGGTGAGATGGTGGTGCGTGCCTGAGAGGAAACCTTGCCGTCTTCTGGGTCTGACACTGCGGTGGTCTGGCGCAGAGATCGGCAAATCTTTCCTGTGAAGGGCCACTCTCTCGGACTGAGAGTGGAGGACAGAAGGAGGCACGCTAGGAGGCCATCGATTCGATCCAGATGAGAAGTGATGTAGTCCCTGGCCCTGTAAGGATAGACAGCGGGAGTCAGAGGCGGACAGAACCTGCACGTGTGCTTTGAAGGCTGCACCAGAAGACATTTACAGCACAGACTGGAGGTGAAGCATGAAGGATGAGAGCAGACGAGGATGAGCATTTGCTCGCTAGCGGCACAACACGGTCCAAGGCCATTCTTTAAGGATGGAGGATTGGCTTTCTCCAGGTCCTGGTTCAGGAGGTGCCTTCTGTTCTTCTTGGTCACCTACTTTCACAGGCTAATCTTCCTCCTCCTCTGACTGCACACAGACAAACACCCTCCTCAACTCAAACATTAGGTGATTTTCACTTTCCTTAGTGCAAAATTTTCTTCTGCCTTAGAACCGCTTGTCTACCGTCTGCGTCACAAGGTTGGGTCTCCAAGATCTCCAAGATAATCCTAGGAATGTAATAGGTGCATTTTAAAATTATTATCATAGAAAGACATAACAAAGGGTTTCAAACAACTTTCTTCCAAATAAGGCCATTTAAAAATCTCACTGTTGGTCCTTCAAGGTTCTCTCTCCCTTCACCTTCTGGCCAGTGTTTCCACGGCCTCCGTTTCCTTTTAGATTTTTACTTGGGGTTGCTTTATATTTTCTGCTTAAAAGTTTCCCCAGGGCCTATCACAGTGAAGGGAAAAGGCCTTTGTTTTTACTTTAAATTATGTTCGCTAAACAGAAACACTTCAAGTTGTAAAGTATTTGATATTTTAAATTCTTTTTTTTTTTAAACAACTTTTCATTGGGTTTCTCAACAGGCCTTCGGGTCACACAAGTTCAGAACATCTGGAAACCTTGCCAAGAACATGGCACAGATGCAGTGGTGTGCAACATTAGCATGTGTGGACTGCAGCTGGCCAGAGCATGCTTTTACTTACGCCCACCATGCAATCTTCTCCATTGCTGGCACGCTTAGCTGCATACCTGTTGAAATAAGAGTGGTGGGCTGCGTTCCTGGCACCAGGCCGCCCATACGGCTAGCTTTACCCGAAATAATTACACGGAAACTGTATTCTTTTAAACACCGCTTGGCCCATTATATCTAGCCTTTTCTCGGCTAACTCTCGCACCTGGACTAGCCCATTTCTTATAATCTATGTAGCCCAAGAGCTGGCTTACCAGGAATGATCTTAACCTGCATCTGCCTGGAGTGGGAGAATCATGGCGACTCCTTGACTCAGCTTCTTTCTCCCAGCATTCTGTTCTGTTTACTCCTCCCACCTATGTTTTAACCTATGAGGGCCAAGCAATTTCTTTATTGCTTAACCAATGAAATTAACAGATAGAAAGATGACCCTCCTCCATCACATACCTGCCACAGAAACCACCAGGTACCAACAATCTGAATAGTTCTGCCCTCACTAAGCCTTCTGAGGAGAACGCAGCTGTTGGAAACTCTGCCCCTCAAACTTCTGAATCTGGAGGCTGGAGATTCATACAACCCTCTCTGTTAGCTAAATTATTGTTCCATATCTTTCAAGCTACAAAAAGAAACAAAAATGAGATTATACACATGCAATTGCAATGGGTAAAATATCCAATATTTACTGTGGCCTGAAAGATGTCTTTATTCTCCTTTCTTTTGGTGCTTTTTTGGGGGGGAGGTTTATAGAAGTCTTTTTTCATTGCTTTAAGAAAAGCTGGTAGCCAGCAATAAATTGTTTGTCATAGCTTTGGCTTTCTGATCCACTTGGCATAGTCTCATTATCTGTATTCAGTGAGAAAATGATATATACTGTGTGTGCCCAGACACCGTGCTGGGTGTGGCACATGCACCGATCTCTTCTTTAGCTTTCACAAGAGTCCCAACAGAGGTGCTGATCTGCTTTGTTGAGATGAGGAATGATGGTTGATTTTATGTGCCAACTTGAGTGGGCGGAGCAGTGAGTAAACATTATTTTTGAGTGTGTTTGTGAGGATGTTTCTGGAAGGGAATTCAAGGCTGATTGGCAGATTGGGTAGAGGTTGCCCTTACCTGGATGAGCAGGCATGGTCCACTCAATTCAGGATCATAATAGAAAGGCAGAGAAAGGGCTAACAAGATGGCTTATCTGGTAAAAGCACAAGCTTTAGGACCGGAGTTGCACTGCCAGGAGCCACATGGTGGAAGAAGAGAACCGGCTCCTACAAGGTAGCCTCTGGTACCCTCTATGCACACACAAAATAAATACAAAAAAAATCAGGTTTCTTTTAAAGACAGAGGGTGATTCGTTCCCTCTGCCTGAGCTGGGTTGCCCACATCCCTTCCATCCACCTTTTGGACAAGGCATTCCTGGCTGTTTGGTCTTTTGGTTTGAACTGAGATTAATGCCACCGGCTTCCTTGTTCTCAGTCATCTGGCCTTGAACTGGAACCATTCCACTGACTTTTCCGTTTCTTCAGAAGGTTCTAGGATTTCCATATCATGTAAAGCAACCCTTCATAATGGTCTGTGCTATGCTTTCTCCTGCTGTGCATGGGGTCCTGATGGGGATGACTTTGCAGACTCTTCCTCCCCTGGGAGGATGAGGAGGCCCCGAGAACCTCTTTGTCCACTTGGGAACAGAGTCCCCCAGGAGAAGCTTATGCTTCTGCAGAACAGCAGAGCCCTTTGCAGAGAGACTCTCGTAGGAATTTCTGCGCATGCCTCCCAGGGCAGTGAGGCAATTGTGGCAGTTTTGGGTCTTTTATATTTGAGCTTCATCGCTCTCCATTGATTTTGCCATTTGTGGCTTATAATGGAAATGAGGACCATTGGTACAGATGGAGCAGTTTCTAAACACTTCTCTCTGTCTTGGAGACGGGGCACTCCTGGGGAATTAGCTGGATAGATTTTTGCTTTTTGAACTTTTCTCTGGATTTCAGGAATTTGGGGCCTCTGGAGGGTGGGCATCAGTTCTACTGAATTGGTTTGTATTGTTCCTTGTGAATTAGGACTACTTCCCACCACAAAGGCTTTAGGAAGAACAGAAGTTTACAAACTGTGGCAGCTTATATAAATTTTAGGAGTGTATTTTGCTAATACAGCATGAAACATGTATTAGGACAGACTCCCACCTCTGAATTCTTAGGAACAGTGAGTTCTAACTTCATTGTAGTTTGAATGGTCATGCCAGTATCACAAGAAAAGCTGGAGTTTATTTTGCTTTAAGAAAACACTATACACATATGATGCCTCCAGGACATACAGAGGCCAGCCGAGAACACAGCTCATGAATGATAAAATGAGTGTAGTAGGAGACTCCTTGTGCCTGGGTGAAGGCAGCTCCCTGGCCCATCCTGAGGTCTCCAGTGATTGCTGTTTCATCTTCTGTTCTCAGCACCTCCAGTTGTCATACCTTCCAGCCCAGGGCAGCTAAGGGATTGCACACTGGACGAGGGCAGAGGAGGCTGCAAGCCAAAGTCATCCTGATGGAAAAGAGAAATGACAGCTGACAGACTGATCATCAGTAAAGTGACAGCCGAGCTAAGCCAGAGATTCAGGGCGGCCTCTGGCAGCAAGGAGCTGCTGGATTTTGTCTGCAAGGACAGTATAGCCTCGTTGCAGGGAGTGCCCACAGCTGTGACAAACTAATCGGGGACATGGAGAGAATGGCTTGAGCCGAGGAAGATGTGAAGACCCAATATTTGTTTATATACATGTCAAGTTAAAGAGATAATAAGGCCTGTGGAGGAAGCTGAGCAAATACTGCTTGGTTTAAACCAGCAACTGGGAGACTGGGGGTGGCTTCCAAGGCTTGTGGACATGAATATTTATAAACAGGTATATGTCAAGGTGCATGGGGGGAGGGCTAGGTGTTCAGAAACAAGACTAGAGGAATTTGGGGTTTTGAACCACCTTTCTTTATACACCCAATTTAGAATCAAGTGTGGGGCAGCACTTTGAACTGGGAGAAAGTGAACTCTAGGGAGGAGCATGATGACCATGGAGCATGTCACACACCTGCTCACTGTGTTTTGTGGGACTGGGACCTGAACTGACATGGGCTAGTGAGGGAATACAGAAATCAGACACACAGAAATGTGGACTGAAAAGGTGGGGTCAGGTGGCGCCATCTACCGCAGCAGCCTGGAAACGCAGCCTGTTCAGTAGGTGCAGAACAGGGGCAGCTGTTGCTGGTCTTGGTGGGAAACATCTGGGCAGCAGAAGCCTCAGCTGCCAGTTTTTGCACACACTGGTCAAGGTTCCTAAGCACTTGTACTTGCACAAACAATGCTTTGCTTTACAGAAACTTTTCAGTTTCAGGAGGTCCCATTAATTTATTGTTGCTCTCAGTGTCTGTGCTACTGGGGTTATATTTAGGAAGTGGTCTCCTATGCCCGTGCATTGAAGGCTACCTCCCACTTTCTCTTCTGTCAGGTTCATGCTGACATCCAGTTACGCCAACACTATTTGTTAAAGATGTTTTCTTTTATTCATTGTATAATTTTAGCTTCTTTGTCATAAGTGTGTGGGTTAGTATCCGAGTTTTTGATTCTATTCCATTGGTCCTCCTGTCTGTTCTTATGATAATATCAAGCTGTTTTCATTATTGTAGCTCTATAATAGAGTTTGAAGTTAGGGATGATGATGCCTCCAGAAGTTCCTGTATTGTACAGGATTGTTTTGAAGATTCTGTATTGGGGTACAGATCTAAACAGAGAATTCTGAACAGAAGAATCTCAACTGTCCAAAGGACACTTAAAAAAATGTTCAACTTCCTTAGCCATCAGGTAAATGCAAATAAAAATGACTCTGAGATACCATCTTATACCGGTCAAAATGTCTAAGATCAAAAACACCAATGATAGCTTATGTTGGAGAGAATGTGGAGTAAGGGGAACACTCCTCCATTGCTGGTGGGAATGCAACTTGTACAACTACTTTGGAAATTACTATGGCAGTATCTCAGAAAGTTGGGAATCAACTTATCACAGGACCCAGCAATACCACTCTTGGTCATACACCCAAAGGATGCCCAATCATATACTACAGGGCAGTTAACTATGGTCATAGCAGCATTATTCATAATAGCCAGAACCTAGAAGCAACCTAGATGCCCCTCAACTAAAGAATGGATAAAGAAAATGTGGTACACCTACACAATGGTGTAGTGGTAAGAAACAATGGTGTCTTGAAATTTGCATGCAAATGGATGGAACTAGAAAATACCATCCTGAGTGAGGTAACCCAGACCAAGAAAGATGAGCATGGTATGTACTCACTATAAGAGGATACTAGCTCTAGAGCAAAGGATAACAAGTCTATAGTCCAGATCTCCTGAGAAAATTGGGAGCATGGGGGTGAGGAGAGAAAGGAGGGGAGAAGGGGAACAGGAAGGGAGAAGGGTAGGAGGAAGAGAACTTGAGGGAACGGGATGGTTGAGATGGGGAAAGGACAGAGAGGGAGAGCAAGGAAAGAGATATATTGATTAAAGGAGCCATTATGGGGCTAGCAGGAAACCTGGCACTAGAGAAATTCCCAGGAATTCAAAAGATGACCCCAGCTAAGACCCTAAGCAATAGTAGAGAGGGTGCCTGAACTGGCCTTGCCCTGTAGTCAGATTGATGAGTATCTCAAATGTCATCATAGAACCTTCATCCAGCAACTGATGGAAGCAGAGGCAGAGATTCACAGTAGAGCTTACATGAGCTAATGGGAGCTCACCAACTCTGACCTGACAGTGAAGGAACCAGCATAGAACAAAACTAGGCCCTCAGGATGTGGGTGACAGTTGTATAGCTGGAACATATTTTGGGGCAGTGGCACCGGGATTTATCCGTACTGCTTGTACTGGCTTTTTGGAACCCATTCTCTTTGAAGGGATACCTTGCTCAGTCTAGATATAGGGGGGAGGACCTTGGTCCTGCCTTAAAGCAGTGTGCTAGACATTGTTGATGTCCCATGGGAAGCCTTACCCTCTCTGAGGAGTGGGTGGGGGCTGTGGTGGTAGGGGGAGGTGGAGGGAGTGGAAGGAGGGAAGGGAGTGGGAACTGGGATTGATATGTAAATGAGAAAAGATAGTTTTTTATAAAGTAAAAAAGATAAAAATCAGTTTTCTAATTTCCATGGCTCTGTTTTAAATGACCCCCCCCCCAAATTGGGACATAGTCAAAGAAATAAAAAGCAAAAAACAAAAAAACCCCAGAAAAATAAACAAGAAACAAAAGAGCCCCAAAACAAAAACAAAGAGAAGTAAGATTGATGTATAGGAAATTTTGATGAAGTATATGATTTTTCCATTTGATATAAGATACATATTTCTTTGTGATCATATTGTCATGCCCATGATATTTGGCATTTTCACAGGGGAAGGAAAAGGATCAAAATTAATTTTCTTTTGGCCAGAACTGCAACAGAGATCTGAGGCTGTGTTAAAACTTACAACTTGCCTGAGCATACACGAGACTGGATTCAGGTAAAGCCCAAGACATAAGCATTTGACCTATTGGTGGCCTCAGGTGCTCTTCACTCATTTCCAAAGAGTAAATGAAGTGATAACCGTGATGCACCAACAGTCTAGAGTTTAGCTAGCCCTGGAGACGTTGTATTAATGTCCTGCGGGCTAAGTCTGAATGAGACGGCGGTCAGGTATGTATACAGGAGTGGACATTACTGCAGGCAGATGTGCACAGCTAATGGCTGGCAGTGGGGATGGCTGCGAGGGGAATTCCCTGATAAAGATGAGTTAAAATGAGACAATGGATTATCCAGAAGGGTGCTTTTCCACAGACTACATTTTTATTGGTGAAGGCAATCAAACGGGAAAAAAAAATGAGTCATTAAAAATAAGAGTCCCTATGATGTATTTATTTAAGACCACTGATGTGACTCATAACTATATACATTTTTTCTTTAATTTGAGTAAACTAAAGAAAATAGTGCTTTTATTTTCTTTTCTCAAATAGACAGGAGGGTGGTTTATTAAGGCAGAGCATAAATCTAATGTCCAGGGCAGAGGGACTGCATTCCAGAGGGTTAGGGCTTTATGCATATAAGGCAAACTGCCCATGGTCTCATTACACCACTGAGAGCACAGGCATTGCTCCCAAACCACAAAGAAAAATCAGCATGCAAGTGACCTGTGCATTAGAATCTGTGCAAACCTCAGGCAGGAGATGAGATTTATATGCACTTTAAACACCCCCGAGGAAATACCCATTTTATAACACTGATGGGCCAGATGTATTTTCTTCTGTGAAATGTGATCAGAATGTAATTAGAAGAAAATACACTCGATATTCAAAAGCAACTATACAGTCTTCTTTCAAATTCCTCTGTAATTTAAATTGGGCAGCAGTATCAAATTAGAGGAGCTGTGTGGAACGCTATTACTATGTGATTGGGCCTATGTGCTTGTGTTTGCCACAATGCACTGATGTAGTTGTATGTAACCATTGAGCTGAATTGAAAATTTCACATTAAAAAAAAAACTCCTTCTTCTCTGAATATGATTACTAATGTGATAAAACGTCTCACGTTAGATAGTGTGATTCTTGACAACGCAAGAGTGCATCTCAGCCTTTCCCTCCCTCCTCAGAGCCCATTTTATATGGAAAGAAAAAGAAATGAAGATGGCTTTGAGGGGAAAACACACACATTTCTAATAGAAGTTGCTCGAGCAATTGCAGACTGCTATTATTCGGCTGCATCTGTGCACTTCACTGTAACAAAGTGATTAATATGCCTCGAAATTTGAACTCATGGACCCAACTATTTTAGTGTCATATCATCAAAATACACAAAGCCCTGACACATCTGATTTCTATGTAATCCCGAGTAGTGTAAAATCGTATGAGTATTTATAATGTTTAGGCGTTTGAATGGATTGTGTGACATAAGTGTGGACAATTATACACAGAGACATGAATAAAACATGTCCCAACGCATAAACAAGGCAGGCGCCAGCCGAAGGAATTGTATATATGTGCATGATGAATTCGGGTGGAAATGCTTCCTTTAATCTCTTCCAGGCTTTGGATCACAGCATTTTGTATGACTGAAAGTAGGAAATATCAGAAGCAAAGGCATAGTTTGTAACCTGTGTACTATGATTTTAATTGTTAGTTTTATGCGAATTAAAATGATGATGGTAACATTATTGAGGGTTTAAAACCTTCTTGAAGAGGTTTGAAGAGAGGGTGGATTAAAAAGGGTCATTTTCAGGTTGAAGGTGTTGTGTTTTGGCATCATTTAGGACTATTGATGGCTTCTAAGGAATCATAGCCTTGATCAAATATATCTATATATTTGTGGGTTTTTGATTATATATATATATATATATCATAAGGTGAACAACAAGAACAAAATCTGTAACAAGAGATGGCAGTTGAAATATTTGGCCCCAAATCCTGATATTCCTGCCATGGGACAAAGAATGCATCTCCCATCACTGAGAGGAAGGATATATTTCCCTTCATTGAGAGGAGAGGAAGGGTATATCTTTCATCACTAAGGAGAAGGATGCTGAAGAGGAAGGATGTATCCTTTGTCCAGAGGACCCTCTATCCCATCTTCACTAATTGTCCTCTGGGGAGCACATTATAAAGAGGTTCTCAAGTTTTACCCATGGATACCACCTTTTAACAGGTCTAACGGTGAAGGCATGAATGGAGAAAGTTTAGTTTAACAGAAAGGATGGAGAGTTAACTGCACTAAAGGGACTCATGCCATGTGATCCATTGACAGTTTTGATACAGGAATTCTTCATAATTTCTTTGATTGCTTGGAATGGGTTCATAGACCCATTTTCTTCTCTACTTCATGATGTACACTTAAAGAGCTTTAATATATATCTTTCTATCCCCACTCATGAAAATTTAGTGCATTCCGTGAGCCCTTCTTGTTCAGTACTAAGTAAGAGTAGTGAGAGTAAACCTAGAGAGGTTTGGAGTAGAAGGTAGGTCTTATGTGGGATCCAGGACAAGATGAGGCTTTGATGTCAACTATTGTAGCTGGCTCAGGGAAAAAGAAAGACATCCTAGGGGCACCTGGAGCGAAGACAGAGAAGGAACGAGGAGGCTGCTGCACCAGAGCCTTTGGAGCAGGTAGAACTGGAAGACATAACCAGATAGCGTCTTTACTTCATAGCTATCCTAGCTACAGAGACACTTTATTGCCCGCGTGTGTTACTACTGCTCCCAACAGTAGTGATGTCAGCATTCAGACCACCTTCTGTGACTGACTGATGTGGATAGGATCCTCTCACCTGTACATTTCCTCCCAGAGCCTGAATTCCATCCCCTCCTCTTTGTATGCCATGGTTAGCAGGGTGCCTAGCCTGTGAAAATCATGCCCACTCTCGTCTGTATAAATAATATTAATAAATACAGTACAGAGAACTGTATTCTGAGATTTTCTTTGCATGAGATTATGTGCTATGCATTTTGTCCTGTTCACTGACTCTCACAGCAAACCTATCAAATGTAGGGTCATCATCCCCATTTGTGTAAAAGGAAAAGAAAGGGTATTTATTATTTGCTGGGAGTTGTGTAGATTGTAAACAGAGGTTCCTGTGCTATGGCCAAGGCATTAGGATATCAGAACTTTACTCCTAATGAATTAATGACTAGAAAAGATGAGCAGAGTCTTCCCTAGATTTTCCTCTCACCCTTGCTTGTCTGATGCCTGCTCATCTCACACTGTGCTGACCTTGATGAGCTAAGCACAACGGAGCCTGACTACTCCTTCTGGTCTGTTTCCTCTACTGCCTCCTTTTTTAGACGGCAGTTTAAATCTGTCTGTTCTTTATAGACTGGAAACATCAGAGGGAAGGAGCTTGTCTTGGTTTCATTCTATCACTATGGCCTCCCCAGAACTCAGTGCAGGCAGCCAGGAGAAGGCTCCCAGTCATGATTATAGACTTGCTGCCATGTTCCATTGGTGGCATGGGCACAGCCTGCCAGTACTACAGCATGTGGTACATTCTACTGCACACATTTTCAGTGTTAGGGGCACAGATATGGAGAAGACAAGTGTGTGTGTGTGTGTGTGTGTATGTATGTGTGTGTCTGTGTGTGTACGCATGTTTGCATATGTATGGGCTCATACGTATGTTTTTGACTGCGCACAAGTGTGCACACGTAGGTGTGGACCCCCAAATGAAGTGAAGTGTGTTTGTTTGCTCTCTGCTTTGGCTTACTGAGGCCAGGTCTCTCAGTTAATCAGAGCTTGCTGATTGGCTTGTTTAACGAACCAGCTCTGGGGATCCCCTGGTCTCCCCCTTCCAAGTACCCACCAACTACTTACACATGTTCTGGGGATCTGAACTCTGGTCCCCACGCTTGCAGAGCCAGTACTGTATCCTCTGAGACCGTAAACAATCCTTCTTTGCTATGAAAGGGCTTGCTTTTCTTTCAGCCCATGTTCCCAGCACACCTCTTTTATGAGCACAGCCAGGCGGGAAGGCTTGAAATATACAGAACAGAAGAGGGGGGGTGCATGCTAGCTGCGGTCCTGTCTATGAGTGTTATGAGTATTATGTGTGCTTCTCAGATAGCGGTGGAGGTCTCAGGAGCCTCAGACATCTGCAGCAGGGTCATGGACCCACACATGGCCCTCAGCCACAGTCTTGGTCTAGACAATACTATGATCCCAGTTAACAGCATTGACATTGCAAATCAGCTTGTCACTGGTAGCAACATAGCCCTCAGACACCAGCATGGCCACACGTTGTGGCTCAGACCCTGGGGATCCACGAAGTCTTGGCAGCAGAATGGACCGGGGCATCTGTAGCAGTATTTCATTTGTATTTTAATAAATAAAGCTTGCCTGAAGATTGGAGAATAAAAAAGTCCCATGTTGGGTGCCAAATGAAGCACAATTAATAAAAACTCAGAGAGAAAAATTAGGGTTCAATCTGAAGGTCAGCAAAGCAAAACAGCCAGCAATTGATTCTTACCTTGACCACAGTCTGAAAATGGCAATCCTGCCACCAGAAATCTCAGAATGAAAGTGTCTGAGAGCTGTCTCCTCCTGTTTTATAATCCTCTCTAGGGCTGAGATTAAAGGCACTGGGATTAAAGGCATACATCACCCGGTTTCTATGGCAACTAGCGTGTCTCCTGGGATTAAAGGTGTGTGTCACCACTGCCTGGTCTGTAAGGCTGACCAGTGGGGCTGTTTTACTCTCTGGTCCTCAAACAAGCTTTATTAAAATACAATGAAGTGCCTTTGCAGACATCAGCAGAGACCCTGGCTGTGGCAGAACCATGGACCCAGACGTGGTCTTTGACAGCAGCCCAGGTTGTCACTCTGTCCCCCAGAGGCCATGTTGACCACTCAGATGGGCATGGCTCCTGCGGACACCAGTGATAACCAGCATTTTTATGGGGGTTATGGAGATAGATCCCAGACCCTCAGTTTTGTGAAGCAAACGCTTTACTGACGTAGCTACATTCCAGGCCTAGTTTTCCTTTTAATCCAGTGTTGAATCATGAACATACTCCATGTTATTAACTATTTTACCAGAAGCATGTTTTTTCCACTTTATGATTTTACAAAGAATTCTAAAATAAATACTTCTGAGTATAAACTAATTGCATACCATATGGTCAATTTCTAGAATGGTTTCTGTGTTTAACAGAGGTTAGACCTAATACTGGGGCAGGAATGGGGTTTGGTGACAATGAGAGAAATCCCCTTCATGTGGATTTCAGATTGGACAACGGAGATAGAATACCAAGAATGAGGGCTGCACACATGGGCAAGGCATCAGGAGTGGTGACAGATTCGTGAAGACACGTTCAGACAGTTCCTGAAGTCCTCTGACAGTGAGTGACAAATATTTTAGATTTGCCTCTGAAAGAGCGGGGAGGCCTCAAAGTGTGGCCTCAGAGCCGAGGCAGCAGCGTCTGACCAGGGTTGCAAATCGCATCAACTCAGACCCCAGGCCAACATGGAGAAGTTGTAGAAGCATCATGATTATCCCACGCTCAGTCTTTGTGTTCCAGCCAGCTGATAAGCCTGAGCTTTAGCCTGCAGCCTAATTCCCATCTCCATGAACACAGAGCCCAGGTCTGAAAATGCAGAGATGACTACTATTACTATCACCTTGATTTTACAGCATGCATTTTCTTCTAGGGGCTGAGCAGTCTTTAGAAACATTATGTCAGGAATCCTTCCAACATCACCGGGAAGTAGGCAGGAGAGAGGATAAACAAGCATCCATATTATGCTAAGGAACAGTGAAGGGTATGGCATGCAATCCGCAGCAACCTGATGAAAGCAATATCTTTCGCTCCTGCTGGATGACTTTGTGCTTATATATTTTATGGTAACTGAGGTACAGGACTTGGGTGACCTAAACTATATTTGTTTTCTCCCCCTCGCGGCAATTTCAATAATGCTCCTTTTGCTTAAATGAAATTGTCTTGGACACAGATTTATTTTAAATTTGAGGCCTGAAAGAGATTCTACAAACACTGACCTCAGGATCGCACATTTGAGGACACATAGACTCAGAGTTATCGGCTTGAATCTACATCCCAGACTGGGCTTTAACCTATTCAGTTTCTAAACTGAGGTATTTCTGGTCAAGGCTCAAAATGATTTTTATCCTAGCGATTTCTATGTCATGTTAGAGTTTTTCCACCTTAAGTTGTTGGCTTGTCACGTTCACAATTTCTAATATACATATTCTAATATATATATATATATATTCCCTGTAAGATGATATCTGCTCGTTTTGTTAAAAGAATTATTGACATTATTATTCCCTTTATTTTTCCAGTAAATTTTTATTTTTTGAAGATTGCATATATGAGGTTGCATTTATGTCATTTCTACCCCTCGTTCTGTTACCTCCAGCTCCTCCCTTGTCAAACCCATCTCCCTCTCAAATTCATGACCTTATTCTTTAATTATTATTGCTTCACACACACATGCACACATACACACACACACACTCATATTAACCTACGGAGTCAATTTAGTATAGTTCATATGTCCACATGTTTAGGACTGGCCCCTTGGGATCAGATAATCTATCCAGGAGCTTGTCTCTGGAGGAAACTGATTCCCCTTCTCTCAATGGCCATGGAGCTCTTGGGTAAGCCCATATAAAATTTCTCTCATCCATATTGGGATGCTAACTGGTGTTGTCTTTATCAGGGTCTTGTTTAGGTACCATGATACCTGAAGATTGTAGAGATGCCATGGATACAGCTTCCCTGTCATATCTAGGGGACACTATTTCATATCAGGCATTCTGGTCTTCTGGCTCCTACAGGTTTTCAGCCCTCTCTTCTACGATTTTCTCTGAACCTTTGGCATCCAGCTTAAGTTGTGGATGTAATGATTGAGGCTAGGTGTCCAATGTCTACATTTTGACGAGTTGTAGATCTCTGTAATAGTCCCCATCTATTTAAAAAAGGAGCTTCTGTGATGAAGAGGAGGGGCTACACATTTGTTCCCTCTGGTCTTTAGATTGAGACATATATTTGAGTATCTTTAAGTAGCACAGCATGATAACTTGATCTAAGTATATAAGGTATAAAGATGAAATCAGGGCCACAATCATTTGTATCCCTTTAAAGAAACACTTCTCTTGATAACTCCCATACTCCTCCATTTATTTTAAATTACATTCCAGATTGTTCTAACCAAAATTTACCTTACTGTATTATGTAAAACTAAAACTAATTCCTTCTAACAGTAAAACAGATAATTCAAACTGTTTAGAATACATCTCCCCACAAAGCTGTATTTTCTCACCACAAATGGAAGAGCAGTGAGTGTTACTTTGTATAAAATAAATATAGGACTAACAATAAACCCAGGTAGCCAAATAGTATTACAAGTTTAGATGGTAGACTTTGAATTTCAAATCTGGCTTTATCTTTGGTTGAGAAAGGGGACCTGGGTCTGGAGAAATAGTTAAAGGTTTGAGAGCATGAACTGCTTATGGAGAGGACCCAGCTCCGGTCCCAGTATCCAGGTTAGGTGGTTCACAGCGGCCTAACATCAGCTTCAGGGGATCAGACACCTCTGGTCTCTGAGGGCATCTGCACTCTCATGCACATATCATGCACAGATACACAATATACACATAATTTAAAACCAAATCTCTAACATAGAAAAGGAGCATAGCGAGTATTGCAATGATGTTTAAGATACAGGATAACAAACAGATTGTCTTCCCAAGGCAATTAAGTTACTAAGTAACTAACTACTTTTCTGACTATACAATTAGTAGTGATTTGATACCTACACCTGCATGTCCCCAGATCAATTCTCTTCACTCCTTTAGTTTTGGGCATCAGTGCACAGCTGCAACCAGTGAGTTTTATCCACTAATTTCTTACTATTCTTTCCTGTGAAGTATTTTTCCCTGAGCCTTTGTAAAGCCTCTCCCATCTGATAGGACCCTCTCTGGATTATCTGAACCACTCTAATCCTAACGACTGAATCTAACTTCCTCTTGGAGAGGTTCCTTGACATCCAAGGCTGTGAGAATCATCAGTTTTATACTGCCTTTCTGGCTCTCAGTGCATAGTTATCACATACCAACTTAGTGCTTGTGAAGTTTCTTGTGGGAGGTGGTAAGTGGTAATGTTTCTATGTAGGTGGAGGTAGCTTGTTCATTCCCAGCCGCCCAGACCTGAAATAATCACCCAGAAACTGTATTGATTACAACACTGCTTGGCCTATTAGTTTATGCATATTTCTAGCTGGCTTTTACATCTTAAATTATCTCATCTGTATTAATCTGTGCATCTCCACGAGGTAGTGGCCTACAGGCAAAGTTCCGGCAGGCTCCTGTGAGTGCCTTTCCCCTTTGGTAGACATGTGGCTTCTCCTCGTCCCTGCCTACTCTTGCCTCCTCTCTCTGCTTGGAATTCCTGCCTTGCCCTATTCTGCATTGCAACAGGCCCAAAGCAGCTTCTTTATTAACCAATGGTATTCACAGCATACAGAGGGGAATCCGACATTATTTCTGAGGTCAGTATGGTCCATGGATTTCTTTCTCTGGATGAGTCTTTGTCAGTCACAGGTATTTAGTAAACAATTAAAACTTATTTGAGATGAACATTCCCTAACTTTGCTGCAGCTACCCGCTCGGCTAGCAGGCTGTCTTTGGCAGTGACAGCCCCATACATCCTCATCTGACTGTGTCACTCCGTTTAGTGTCGTGACAGCAAGGAGAAACCATGGCAGATTGGGAGTGAGAACAACAGGTTCCAATTTACTTTTGCTTTGACCTGGAAGTTATGCTTTATGCTTTTTGAAACTGTGAGTGCCCTTGGCAACCTCAGAAAACCTGAACACGGAGAAGGTAAATTAAGTTGAAAGTCTGAGTTTGGATTCCATTTGGTAGCTCAATCATCTAGAGTTCATAGAAGCCATTACTGGGAGAGGCCGAGAAACTCTTTATCCCACTGGTCAGTGCTCAATCTTCATCAGGCCGCACTCTTGTGTTCGGGAGTGTGGTTTTCAGCACGGGATAGCTCTTCAGTTTGTCCTTACAGCGGGCTCTGTTGGTCAGTTTATATGACGGCATTTGTCTTAAATCCCGAAAGGTATTGTTTTTAAGATTTGGATGCGATATTCCCAATAGATCACCAAATCTGCAAACAGGCGGTGGCTGCTAAGGTGCTGATCATCTCACTTGGGTAAAATGGAAAGCCCTGAGTTCAAGTACACGAAGAAGGTCCCCTTGGAAGACGTTTCCTGTTCAAAACCTCCCTGTGACTGCCGCTCTTCATTCTCCCCCTTCTTTGTATGTGTTTGGGTGTTTTGCCTGCATGTATGTAAGTCTGTGTGCCATGTCCACGTAGTGTCTGCAGAAGCTGTGCAAAGGCATCAGATCTCTTGGACTACAGGTTACAGAGGTCTGTGAGCTGCCGTGTGGGTGCTGGGTTTCAAACCCAGGTCCTTTGGAAGAGTAGCCAATGCTCTCAAGTGCTGAGCCATCTCTCCATCCCCGCCAGTTTTCGTGAAAGATACTTGGTGCTGGGAGTATTCTGTTCAGGAAAATACTTTTTTGCGGTGCTCTTGTTTTTAATCTGTGCAATATTTCAAAACTGAGCTAGAGTACATTTTAAACAAGACAAAATTATTGCAAAGGGTTAGAACTCACCGAGGAGCCAGGGACGCGGGCAAATCTGTAGCTTCCTTTGTGCATTTTGGGCAAGCGTTATTGAGATTGCCGTTTTTGACCTTTACAAAATTGCCAGTGTCTGTAGGAATGTTAAAGGGTTAATTGGTTTCATTTGCTGAAATATTCCAAAATATGATTAAAACACTTGCACCTAAGAAGAAAGATTGTGGGTGAAAAACTGAAGATACATGATTTATCGCTCTCCTCACAAATAAAATTTATTCATTGCATCCACCAGCCATCACACAGATGGTCAGAAAATTGGCTTTGTGTAGGGATGTGGATTCAGGCATGAATATTAATAGGAGACAGATGTAAACGCATATTAATATGCATTTGCTTTGCATGGACTGACATTACAATATTTTCATTAGAGAAACTGCATTTGTAAAGAAAGTATAGGTCACCTTTTACAAAGCATAGAATCGTATAGCTGGATATATTTGTTGGCTCTAGAAAACCGCTGTGGAAGTGAAAGTGTTGAATGTGGGGCTGGATGCTCGCAGTGTGGCGATGGAGGCCTCCTCACCCCCCTCCACCCCGCCGGATTACAGTTGGACTTCAGCCGCAGTGAACACAGGCTGCCATTGGGGCAGTCTGGGAAGCGAAGCCCCGTTTGGCTGTGATGCACAGCCAAGTATAAATGACTATCTGAGAGGAAAGAAACTCTTTAGAAAGATCCATTCACATCAAAGGCTTGCGCTTTCACTGTGAGGTTGCTAGAATGGCAGTGATTCATAAAATACGCGATTTATGCAGGCACAGTGCTTTGGGATTTTTTGGGGGGAGGGTGTGGGACAGCATTTAAGCAGACATCAGCGCCTGCATCTGTGCTCTCTTAGTATCTGCTTATGGTAGCATTGTGCTTCCTTCCCATGTGGAAGGCGCGGGTGATATTGTAACAAGCTATTCACACGCTGGCTGCTTTGTACTCGCAAACCATTCACGGGGTGCTTTGCCACGGAAATATTGCTTACTAGAGAGAACAGCAGCTTTCTTCTGTTTGTGCATCCTTTTAAAAGTGCTGTGCTGGCTCTTCAGATAGACGTGGCTACATCCCAGCACACAAGTGTGAGAGTCAGTAAGGAGAAATGATCTGTTATTGATCCTTCACTCAAGCCTTACAAAACCCCCAGAAAACTTCCAGGTTCCGCTTTCTAACGCTGATGCCCTGGCCCAACTTTAGTGTGCCTTGTACTCCTTGAACAGGCTCGGGTGGAGGCCTCCCGATGTGTCCAGAAAGGAAGACGCCATCTCCCATGCCTACCACAGTTGTCTAAGGAGGTGACCATAAACTTTGTGGTCAGGGAGATGTGGGTTCAAATCCTGCCCTTTTGACTGTGTAATGCAGGCATATAATCTCACTCTTTATCTCTGTCCCTCTACCCATCTGACCCTCTCTTCCTTCTTTTCTGCTTTTGTAAAATCAAACTTTACGTCTTGTTCATGCTAAGCAAGTGCTGGTTATATCTCAGTCCTCGGTATTATTATTTCTTATTCTTCTCTCATACAATACATCCTGAATGCAGTCCCCTCTCCCGCTCAAGATAGCTGTGAACACACTATGTTTTCTAGTTCTGGGCATACAGGCAGCTGCCGCTATGTTTGATTGGTAATTTTATTTTTTTAAAAAGAGGTTTACTTCTTTGATCTTCAGTTTCTTGTGGGATAGACAGTTTTCACAAATATATTTGCATGATTGTTTGGCCTATCAAATATAAAAGCAACTTAGGGAACATGCCTACTATATTTTATGTGTAATAATTTCTCATGTTTATTTTCATAGTTTATTTTATAATGGCCCTGTCATTTCTGTGGTCTCCTTACTCTGTTATGGCTCATGACGTTTTGCCTTCCTTGCCTTGGTTATCATGGCCCCTTTCTGTACAATAGGTTCAGGATTGTCACCTCAGTCCTTTCCCCAGAGTACTGATGGGGCAGGCTGATATTCTTCTGAAAGCCCAGCACTGGTTATGAGTCTTCTTTATTGAGAGCCCCTCACAGGCACAGCAGGGTTTATCTGTGAAGTCCGACCTCCCCGCTGGCAGGCTGTCTCATTTACCGAGTCTTGGATCTAATTTGGTATTTGTCTTAAGGCACAAGCACAAGTCTGTAAGCAGCTGGGCCTGACGTCAGCACTGTGTCCTAGCCTTGCCTTCTCTCTGTGCCTTGACCTCTGGATTCTCGTGGCATGGGGAGAAAGGGAGAGATTTTACCATTTGGTAGATTATTATCTATTTCTTCTGTCAGAAAACAAAGCAAAGTTCCTCTAAATACCATAGTATTTGACTTCAACCCAAAAAATATGTGACAGCTATTTTGATGTGTCTATTTGACTGGGTGTGGGATGCCCAGATATCTGGCTAATACTTTTATTTTATATTTTATTTTAGTTTTTTGAGACAAGGCTTCCCAGGGTAGCTGGGGCTGTCCTGAAACTCAGTCTATATACCAGGCTGGTATCTGCTTCTGCCTTTCTGATGTGAGATTCCCCTCTGTATACTGTGAATATGTTTTTATTACCATTGGTTAATAAAGAAGCTGCTTTGGGCCTATGGCAGGGCAGAATAAAGCCAGGCTGGAAATCCAAACAGAAATATAGAGAGAAAGTAGGAAGAGTCAGAAACGTCATGTAGCTGCCAAAGGAGATAGACGTCAGTTCCTTACCAGTAAGCAACAGCCTTGTGTTGATACATGGATTAATAGAAATGGGTTACTTTAAGATGTAAGAGTTAGTTAATAAGAAGCCTGAGCTAATAGGCCAAGCAGTGTTGTAATTAATATGGTTTCTATTTGATTATTCTGGTCTGGGCAGCTAGGAACAAATGAGCAGTCTTAGTCTACATTTTTCCAATACTGGGATTAAAGGCGTGTGCCATGATAACTGGTAATGGAATTAAAGGCGTGTGCCACCATGGCTGGCTTTCTGGCTAATCCTCGCTTCTTGGTGTGTCTACAGAGCAGCTTTGGGAGGAAATGAACAGTTTGACCAGGCTATGTCCCTCCTCAGCGTAACTGAGAACATCACAATCTATTTAAGGCCTGAAAACAACTGAAAGATGCATGAGGCTGGGTTCTCTTGTTTTGTCTGACCACTCACCTAAGACATGGGTCTTCTGCCCCTGGGTTGAAACTTACACATTGGCTCCATGGCACAGAGGACTCCCAACTGAGACTGAGTTCACCACCAGAGTTCCTGGGTGTCTCAGCTTGAAGATGACAGCCCACTGGATTTCCAGTCCCTATAAGTGATCTGAACCATTTTTCATAATAAATTCATTGTTTTCTATTTATCATATTGCTTCCATCTGACTCTCTGGAGGACTTTGGCTAATATAAAATGCTCACCAAAACTTCATATACATTTTATGATGCTTTAATTCATTCATTCCGTATTTCAGCTCAATCATACACCAGTTATACAGGCGAGGAGACAGAGCCTCCAGAGACTTGGGCAACACCCTTGTTCATACAGTTACCGAACGGCCGGTTCCAGATCCAAGTCAGTTAGGAGTCAGTATTATTATCAGCATGTGTTATGTGCTTTCTTGCTTCTCAATTTTAATATTTTGAATATTTCATGTGTTTTCTTACTAGACTTGTTCCTATTAGTGCTACTAATGTCCCCTTGTAGTTTTCCCATAAAGATGTCCATTAAAAAGTGAAGAAGAACGCTAAAAAGAAATCCCATACTAGTTCAGAATTGAGTATAATAAAGGGTTATTTATTTAGGGGTAGACTCACAGATCACAATCATCTGCACCAACGGGTAACAGGAACCAAATCATACCACCAGAAGAGAGGCTGGATGCCCACTTAACATAGGCATGTGTACTATAAGAGGCCACGCCCAACCGGGCGGGTAATTTAAACGCTACTGACTGTAGGAATTCCTACAGCCAAAAAGAACAAAGAGGAGTCATTTGGCTGGATTAGTGAGTCTTTTAGCTCTCCTTGCCATGTTTGGTTCAGAAGATTGGATATAGTGTCTTGTTGTAGAAAAGTGCTCCAGTTGAGTGATTGTGTATGAATGTATGATAAATGTACATAACATGCTACAATCACACGTGTGCATCGAATATTTCTTCATACATTTGTTTGTTCTATTTTCCTTAAGGACTGATCTCTGAAGGCATTGAGTCAATACTTCTTGCGAACACTTTATGCTTGTAGTTCCCTCCTGGAAGTTTTCCAGCAAGATGGGGCGCTCTCCGGTAAGCAGGCCAGGCACACTTCGTGCAGTGTCTGCATGGAAAAGAAGTCTGCTTTCCCACTGCCTTGTTTCCAAAGTCTGGTGTGTTGCCTGGGAACGTAGCTAGTAAACACATGGTCAGAGGATCATTCTCTCTCCTCATGTTGTTCTAAGCACTCTTAGTAATAAGTCATTTATATGTTAATGTATTCCTTCATGTTTGTTGAGATCACCCTTGGTGTGGCTCCTAAAGTTTCAGTGCAGAGGTCCCATCCAGTCACTTCCAAACAACAAAGGACAGGATCTTTATTTCCCACGTGAGGACAACTAGGAGTCACAGAGAACAGAGACCGGGGTGATTACTGAGCATGTTTAGTAAGTCCCCCGAGTCCACTTTTCTCCATGTGTGTAGGCACCCTGATTTTCAGGGCTGGGGCTTCTGACCAGCTGGCACACAGACTTCAAGAGACCCATGGATGATGAGCCTTAGATCCATGAGGTGTCTAAAGGTCTGCATAAAACTGTATATAAACTGGGGAGAGAGGGCCCACAGACTCGGAGAAAGTAATTTTATATTCATTTGCTTTTTTAAATGACAAAAGTGCTGTATTCATTCTCTAAAAATCTGAAATGTATAGAAGCATATCAAGTGGAAATCACAATTGAATGGAAATATATTGAGGAAAAAGAATTCTCTTTTCTTTACCTTTCTCTTCTTCCACCCTCAGGGGACCATAATTTTATTTGACTCTAATACCGTCAGTGTGTATTTCCATATCAGAATGCATGTGCTGACCTGCCTTTTAAGAAACTTGATTTTGAAATCATCATTGATTAAGAGGCTTTTCCCTAAGGCTCACAGATCAGCATGGAAGAAGCGGAGAAATTGTAGGAGCTGGAGGTGGTGGACATCTTCAGTGAAGTGTGCTTGCTGGGTGTGACAGGGCATTGTTCAACTGAACTCACGGCGGCTGTGACTATACACACGTAGCCAGCACAGGAAGGTTGTAAAACATAAACAACAGTTTGGATGGGGATTTGGTGTTCCCTCTGCCTGTAACATTTTGTGTAACTGTGGAACAACATGGAACTCAAGAAATCAACACCGGCACCATTAGTAAAACAGACTTCATATTCTGGTGCATGTGTGCATGCGTGTGCATATGTGTGTATATGCATGTGTATGTATGTGTTGTGTTTGTTCTATGAAGTTGAGCCACAGGCAAATGTGTGTAACCACTCTCAGAAGTACATGATCCTTCCTGTTACATGTTCTTTAACCACACCCACTTCTCTTCTTCCCCTAAACCCTGAGAGCTATTGTTCAGGTCTTTGTCTCTGCAATTGTGTGATATAAGGCATGGTATAGAAATGAAATCATGCTGTTTGTTGAATTTTGAGATTTGTTTCCCTCCAGCAGAAATCTCTGCAGAATTGCCCAGGTTGTTGCTGAGCGTCCTAGTAGCTCACTCTATTTATCATTGAGTAGCATCCCCCGGTGGAAGGAAGGCAACTCTTCTTGATCAGTCCTTACCCACTGACGGACATCCAGGCTGCTTTGAGTTTGGAGCTATTATGAACAAAGCTGCTATGAGCATTAATTGATAGGCTTTTTTTTTTTTTTTATGGTGAAAAAGTCTATATTTAGAATTAGCCGGCTGGGCTCAGTTTAGATGATTCCAATCTTGTTGGCAACATCCAGAGCATCATAATCAGGAGCCAACCGAACATACGCCTTCTTCTCTCCGTCGGGCCTTATGAGGGTGTTGACTTTGGCCACATCGATGTCATAGAGTTTCTTCACAGCCTGTTTGATCTGGTGCTTGTTGGCCTTGACGTCCACAATGAACACAAGTGTGTTGTTGTCTTCTATCTTCTTCATGGCTGACTCGGTGGTCAGGGGGAATTTGATGATGGCATAGTGGTCAAGCTTGTTCCTCCTGGGCGCGCTCTTCCGGGGGTATTTAGGCTGCCTTCGTAGCCGCAGGGTCTTGGGACGCCGAAAGGTGGGCGATGTGCGGATCTTCTTCTTTTTGTGGCTGTGGACGCCTTTCAGCACTGCCTTCTTGGCTTTCAAGGCCTTCGCTTTAGCTTCGGCTTTGGGAGGGGCAGGAGCTTCCTTCTTCGCTTTCGGCGCCATCTTGACGAAAAGGGTCAATTGATAGGCTTTTGTTTGAACATAAGTTTGCTCTCTCTGGAGTAAACACCCAGCAATTCAATTTCAGTTTGTATTTTAAGAGCCTGTGGCTTTATAAGATGTGACAGAACTTTCTGAAGTCATTAGTCTTTCTTGACTTCTCAAAGGAGGTTGTGGCAGTAAGACATTTGAAACAAACTGATACACCTCAAATTATCCTGCAACTGAGTTTCAGGATGATCTGTTTCAACTTGTTAAGCAGGAACAGTTCTCTTTTCTCATTCTTGCCACTGTTACTCATGAGCCTTTCTTGCTAAAATATGAGCAGAAGTTCTTTGATTGTGTTTCTTCATTGTTGCATTCCTTTAATGCTCCATTCTACAGAAAGGATACAGGTTTGGTTTTTTTCCCTCTGAGTTGTCATCATTGGTATCCCATTATGTGGCTCAGACTAGGAAAATTAAGACATTAAAGGTCCATTTACAAATAAAGCACAGAAGAAGCAGAACATGAAGCTGGTGGTTTGGGCTTTAAACACCATCCCAATGGTGGATCCCTTGTCAGTCCCTTCTTAGATTAAAACACCATCCCGATGGTGGATCCCTTGTTAGTCCTTCTTAGATTAAAACACTATCCCGATGGTGAATCCCTTGCCAGTCCTTCTTAGATTAAAACACCATCCCGATGGTGGATCCCTTGTCAGTCCTTAGATTAAAACACCATCCCGATGGTGGATCCCTTGTCAGTCCTTCTTAGATTAAAACACTATCCCGATGGTGGATCCCTTGTCAGTCCTTCTTAGATTAAAACACTATCCCGATGGTGGATCCCTTGTCAGTCCTTAGATTAAAACACCATCCCGATGGTGGATCCCTTGTCAGTCCTTCTTAGATTAAAACACTATCCCGATGGTGGATCCCTTGTCAGTCCTTCTTAGATTAAAACACTATCCCGATGGTGGATCCCTTGTCAGTCCTTAGATTAAAACACCATCCCGATGGTGGATCCCTTGTCAGTCCTTCTTCTTTGACTCAGTTTCTTTTTTCAGCTAGCAAGATGTCTTCCCTTGGACATTAGAATCTGGTAACTGTCATGACAGGTAGACTCCTTTCAGTTTAATTCCTCCAATTTCCCTCAGATCTCCTTCCCACAGTCCTGGCCCAGTCTCAAGGCCGGGTTCTTGACACCTCTGTTGGTTTTGCCCAGCCTTGGCTGGCAGAGAGAGTCTAATGACTGCCATTTTCTCAGGCTTTCTCTCCTCTTTAGCTGCTGTGCACAAAGGAATCATCTGTTACACTGTGCAGGGCCTTGTGTGCACTTCCTCTATTGCTATTGATGCCATCTTCAGACTCGTAGCCAACAGCCGGCCTCCTGGAAGTTTCCCTCTGGGAATGGCTTGCATGCACAGGCTCCCCCGGAGTGTTGAACTCTTCAGCTGCCCTCAGCTGACACACTGATATCATTGTAGAGAACCTTCTTTTCTTTTAACTGACATTTTAAAAATAAAATTAATTCCGGAACTGAATTATGTTACAAAATTTCTTGATCTTGCTTTTTTAGCTTGAAAACTTTAATCTGTAACTTGTACATTGATGTATAAAACAGTTTTGATGGTGATGAAAAATCTAGAATATTCTACTATATTAAAATACTTATGTATATGGGCTGGAGAGAGGCCTTTGGGTTAAGAGTCCTTGCTTTTACAGAAGATCTGAGTTAGGTTCCCAGCGCTGGGGTTGGATGGCTCACTGCTCACTGAAACTTCAGATTCAAGTATCTTCTTCTAGACTTTGTGGTCAACACACACTTACACACCCCAAAATAATAAAATACTCAGGAATATTTGATAAAAAGAAGCTAGATTATAAATAGTACATATTAGAGAAATCAACTTTGGTGGGTATATAAACTGAATATATATGTGCATAAATATCCAGGTTAAAGGGAAACTAAGTCATATATAACTATTTATTTTTTAGATTGATCATACTATCAAACACAGAAAATAGATCAAAGGTTTTTTTTTTTTTTGTTTTTTGTTTTTCGAGACAGGGTTTCTCTGTAGCTTTGGAGCCTGTCCTGGCACTAGCTCTTGTAGACCAGGCTGGCCTAGAACTCACAGAGATCCGCCTGCCTCTGCCTCCCGAGTGCTGGGATTAAAGGCGTGCACCACCACTGCCCAGCTAGATCAAAGGTTTTAAACCAAGTGTTAATCATTGTCTTTGTTTGTTCCCGATCATCCTGGCTTCACAGTCGGGAGCTTTCCTTGGCGTTTTCGTAGACTGCAAAGAGATGCTCAGACAGCTGTTGCCAGGCTGGGTGAGGAGCTCTCTTACCTCACCACAATAGGAGGGTGTGGGGCAGCTGCTGGATAGTGAAGATCTTAAGGGAAGGATGGGTCACCCCATCCAGCCCCAGAGAGTGCAGTGGCCATTTCTGGCTTTTCTGCTCGAGACCACCGAAAGGGAGACAACAAGGCTGTGGGCATACACAGTGATATTTGGGTAAACCAGGCAGGTAGCTAGTGGCAGTTGGGAGAGTCACAAAATGTTTTTCTTTTTCTTTTTTTTTTTATTCCAAATATGAGATACCACGATGTAAGAAGAGCCTTGCAAATCCACCTTCCACTTTTCTTGAACAACACAATTGTTACTGATAACCCACTCGGCAATCAATAATGTAGAGGCAGAAGGAAAATATGCAAAGGCAGAATGATGGCCCCTTTGAGTTTTCACGGCCAGAAAACAGGAGTTCATTCAGGTGACATCTTGGGATGCGTCTGAGAACTTCCAGTACCTTAGAGCTCCAACTCTACCCTGGGTACAGCCGATGGCAAAGGCTTCCCAGCCCCTGAGGACATTTACTGAATTTTGGTGGGCAGACAATTGACGTACTAATGTAACAAAAGCACTAATTGAAAAGAATCTCAGGAGATGAGAAAGTCATTTTGTAAAGTATTGTCCTTCTTGTCTATCATTTCAGTGATGAAAGTGAAATATGTTTAATACAAAATATTCTGAAAAAAAAACAAAAGAACACCTCTGAATTGTAATGTGACTATTTAATGACAATTGTTAATATCTTGGCCTACAGTTTCCATACTGCTGCATACACAGATGCAAACTGCTGTACATACGTACAGTTTTATAATGACAGGACAATCACATTTATACAGTTTCATAACCTGTGACTTTCACTTGACTATGCTGTCATAATTTTATGTAAAACATATTGATCATACGCAAATATCTTTAAATGGTATATGTAAATGTATGTCTCTAAGGGTTTGTGCATTGGAGAGTCGTGCCCACCGAGGCCGGAGAAGGACGCTCGATCTGGGGCTGGGGTGGCAGGTGCTGTGAGCTGCCTGAGGACCTCAGGAGCTTCACCTGACTGGAGCAAGTTTCACCTGCTGAGCCGCGTCTCCAGCCCTCAGCTCTCAGTGTTTGAACACCACACAGCACCTAGTTATAAAGGTTTTCCATGACTTGGCCATTTTCTATTGCTTGACTTTTAGTTTGTTTCTACAATTTTGCTTTTAAAACAAATGTCTGTGATGAATTCTTCGACAGTGTTGCTTTGTGTTTGATTAACTATATTAGGAAATAGTTTTCTCGTGTAAGCTGATATTCTAGTCAAACTTTCAACTAAGGATATAAAATCAGTTCTCTCCATCATTAGTGTGTGGAAATGACTTTTCTCAGAGGTTCTGGCCAGAATTAGGCTTCGGATATTTGTAAAAGATCTATTAATCTGCTGTATTGAAAGATCACAAATTTTCTATTCTGATTTCATTTATTGTTTATAATATTTAATAGCTTTTCTGTGTTAACTTGTATATGATTCATATTGTTTTTAAACAGATTTAATTTACTTTGTGTATGGGTGTTTTCTCTCTGTGTCTATCTATACACCATGGCAATCTTCAGAAGCTAGAAGAGGATATCAGATCCCCGGGGACTGGATTGATGGATGATGTCAACCATTGTGTGGGAACTAGGAATCAAACCCGGGCCCTCTGGAAGAACAACTGTGGCTCCTAACTACTGAGCCACCTCTCCAGCCTCCTCATCCATATTCGTCCACTATTATCTGCTTCTTTATGACGTTTGCTTGTTTTTTCCTATGTGAACATTTAAATCTCCTTTATTGAATTTTAAGTTTCTTATGTATTAAGCTTAATGATACTTTTTTCTTTTTCTTTTTAAAGAAAAAAACTATATTTCTTCATTTTACATACCAATCCAAGTTCCCACTTCCTCCTCTTCTCTCATTCCCTCTACCTTCCCTTCCCCATCCGCTCCCCAAAGAGGGTAAGGCACATTGCTCTGAGGAAGGACCAAGGCTCCTCACTATATCCACATTGAGTAAGATCATCCATACAAAGAGAATCAGTTCCAACAAGCCAGTACAAGCAGCAGGGACAAATCCTGGTCTCACTGCCAGTGGCCCTGCAGTCTGCCCCAGCCATGTAACTGTCACCCACATACATTCAGAGGGTTTAGCCTGGTCCTACGCTTGTTCCTTCCCAGTCCGGCTGCAGTTGGTGAGCTCCCAATATCTCAAGGTAAACTGTTTCAGTGGGTGTCCTCATCAGGTCTTGACCTCTTTGCTAGTATTTTCACTCCTCCCACTCTTCAACTGTACTTTGGGAGATCATCCCAGTGCTCCAGTGCTGGTCTCTTCCCCTGTCTCCATCAGCTGCTGGATGAAGGTTCTATGGTGACATTTAAGGTAGTCATCAATCTGACTACAGGGCAAGGCCAGTTCGGGCATCCTCTCCTCTGTTGCTTAGGGTCTTAGCTGGGTTCATTCTTGTGGATTCCTGGGAATTTTTCTAGTGCTAGGTTTCTTGCTAGTTCCATAATGGCTCCCTCAATCAAAGTAACTCTTTCCTTGTCCTCCGTCTCTGTCCTTTCCCCGTTTCGACTAACCCTTCAATCAAGTTCTCCTCCCCCTCCCCTTTCCTCCTCTTCCACTTCCACCCTCCCTTTTGCCCCAATCCCTTTGTTCCCAATTTTTTTAGGGGGGGGTTCGAGACAAGGTTTCTCTGTAGCTTTGGTGCCCATCCTGGAACAAGCTCTTGTAGACCAGGCTGGCCTCGAACTCTCAGAGATCCACCTGCCTCTGCCTCCCAAGTGCTGGGATTGAAGGCATGTGCCACCACCGCCCGGCTATTCCCAATTTTGACAGGAGATTTTATCTATTTCCCCTCCCCAGGGGATCTATATAGGACTGATCTCTAAAATATTATGTATAAAGAATTCAAGAAATTAGACATCAAAATATCAAATAATCTAAATAAAAAATAGGGTACAGATCTAAACAGAGATCTCTCAACAGAAAAATTTCAAATGACTGAAAGACACTTAAGGAAATGTTCAATATCCTTAGCCATCGGGGAAATGCAAATCAAAACGACTCTGAGATACCATCTTACACCAATCAGAATAGTTAAGATTAAAAACACCAATAGCTTGTGCTGGAGGATGCAGAGTAAGGGGAACACTCCTTCACTGCTGGTGGAAATGTAAGCTTGTAAAACCACTCTGGAAATCAGTATGGTGGTCTTTCAGAAAATTGGGAATCAACCTATGTCAGGATCCAGCAATACCACTCTTAGGCATATACCCAAACGATGCTCAATCATAAAAGAAGGACATTTGTTTAACTATGTTCATAGTAGCATTATCCATAATAGCCAGAACCTGGAAACAGCCTAGATGGCCCTCGACTGAAGAATGGATAAAGAAAATGTGGTACATTTACACACAATGGAGTACTTCTCAGCAGTAAAAAACAATGACAACTTGAAATTTGCAGGCATATGGGTGGAAGTAGTGAGGTAACTGGGACAGAGAAAGATGAACATGGTATGTACTCACTCATAAGTAGATACTAGCTGTAAAGCAAAGGACAATGAGCCTATCAATAGTCCATGACCCCAGAGACTTTCCACCTTCTCATTTTGAGACGGAGCCTGGAGCTCACTGATTTGGCAGGGCGAATTGTCCATCAAGCTCTGGAGATCCACTTGTCTCTACATCCTCCGTGTTGGGATGACGGTGTGCCTCCATGTTTAGCTTTTAACATGGGGGCAGGGATTTGAACTCGGGTTCTAAAGCTTGTGTGGTTACCACCTGAGCCATATTCTCAGCCCCAAGGTGTGCCTTGTGCTTCTCACATTCTCACCCTTAGCATTGGGCATTGGCACTGCAGGTCTTCCCACCACTAAGCTTACTAATCTCTTAAACACTGAATTCCGTACTCTCAGTTCCATTGGCTGTATGTTCTCAGTCCTTGTCGCCAAATCAGCACATAGACACTTGAACACAGTGACTTTTTAAATGGAGCTGAAAGGAATTGCATGCTGTCTTCCTAACTATTTTTCTGGGGTGACATAAGACAAGGCAGTCATAGTTTTCACATTTAATGTTATCCATATATATATTATGTAGTACAATAAATAACAGGCTTTATTGCTCTAAACTGCTGTATAAAGACACGACCAGTACTGAGCTATTACCTATATATAATTTTATCACCCACTCTTCATTATAGTGCCTTTGTGTTCTGTCATTGTTAGCAAAGGCAGGCAGTATTTCCTGGGCATCTTTTGGGTGTGTGACATTGGGCTCTGTGCCGCCAAGGGCGCTTATTTAGAATGAAGCATTACAAGAGAGGAAGAAGAGTGTTTTTCTCTGTACTCCTCCACTCTACCTTTCTCTGCGGTTTAGGTCAGCAGCTCGGTCAAATTCTTCTTAATGTCCTGTCACTTCTTTTGAGCTGCCCAGCAAATGTGAGTGCACTCATTGTGTCTTTTCAGATGGGTTCATATGGGCAACACGATGTAGCATGAATTCTATTCGTTCTTGATAATAAAGACTCTGAGTCAGATACTAGGGGGTGAAAGCTGAGAGATCAGAGAACAGCATAGCCAGCCACCAGAGAGACCTTTTACCTCTACCAATGCTCAGACTGAAGGGGCGATCCTGTCTCTGCCAATCCCCAGGCTGCATTCTCAGACTGACTGCTTCAAACTGCCCTGAGCTCTTGTCTCCTCTTGCCTTATATTCCTCTCTCTGCCCAGCCGCATCGCCTCTTATTGGCTCAGGAATGAATGTGAATGACCCACCCTCATCGCTGAATGGGGGGCTGTGCTGCTGGAATTGCAGCCAGGAAATAGCAGCCACACAAGTTATATCAACAGAGTTTAGCATTATGAAACAATTTATATAAAGTTTCCCCAAAACAGGTAAGAGGGAAATGCTTAAAAATCAAACAAATAACTCAATGCCATGGAAATGCACCAGGAGCAGCTACCACCCCCTCACCAGGGAAACAAAAGATGGCAGTGATTGAGACCAAGAAGACTGGAGGTAAGGCTCTGTAGAGGTGAGGCTGGACTCTCTGAGCAGAGCACGACGGGCTGACTCTATCAGAGCAACCACAGCTTCGGAGAGTTAGGAAAACTGATGTGGTAAGCGGGAAAGACCTGCGGCGTGCACGGCTAAGAAACAGTCCCACGGAGAAGCTGAGTACACAGTAGGGAGGGCCAAACTCTTCTTCCTCCTCAAGCCTGCAGTCTTTCTCTGGTGTTCCAGTTGTTGGAGCCCAACCTAGAGTTATGGGTAACACTGAAATGCAGTCTAGAGAGTCACGCCCCACACTGAGCGGCAGAGAATGGGCATTTCCGACTGAAAAGCAATCGCTAGCGCAGAGCGACTTTCCTTATCCCAGCCACTGGTTATCATTAACAATCACACCGCAGCTTATGTAAAGAATGTAGTATGGTGACTTACCCATATCGGAGGGCTCACCTCATCAGCTTTGTCCTTTGTCTTCCAGTTATGTTTTTATAATCTGCCAGTCAGCTGGAGTTGTTGAAGGTGAACACTTCTTTGACCTTTGGTCTGGCTCCTTCCTTTAATCTCTAACTGAAGCCCAGCTGCATCCCTATGGAGAGGTTAGCAGCATTGGCTCTGGAATTAGCTAATAATCAATTATGAACCATAGGCAAATTAATTAAGTTCTTTATGTTACAGTTTATATTATATGAGATAGCAATACAATTCCTAATTTACACATGCTGATATGCATTTAACTGTATTACCTGTCGTTATTGTCACCTTGATCATCCTCGTCCACTCTCTTCATCTAATGACTATGGGGAACTAAGAACAAAGTGACCTCAACATTTAACCTCTGAGAAGCCAGCATTCTCCAAAAATCACAAGGAATTTCCTTGGATCTCTGAAGCTCAGTCGCTGTAATGAAAAGCAGATGCAATTCTATATTATCGTTCTCTCTCTCTCCTAGTTTCAGCCCCTCTAGTGTCCCCATTTTTCTAATCTCTGAACTGATATCTTAGAGAAGGCAGCATTAGCAATCTGCTCTTGCATTAGGGGGCCTGCTGGGTTCTGAAGTCTCTTGAGAGTTCCCGTGAGTCAGGGGTGTGTTTGTGAAAGGACTGGAAGGAATTCAAGAAACCATCATCCTGCTCTCAGGAACTCTGGGGTTCTGAAGCATTCCTGGCTCCCGCTTGCTCAGGGATGGGAAGATTGTCACTAGAAATTCAGAGTGAGCGTTCAGCATGGTAATGCGGTACATCATTGCTGGATCCCGAGGCAAGCTGGGGACATCCTGGATCTCATGCATTATGCATGAGAGGCTGTAAGAAATAAAGGATCAATCATCTTCTCCCCCAGATAACATCGATCATTTGCTGCACATTATTTGGCTGGTCTCTGTGCAGATTTATTTTCTCCAATGAGAACAAGATGCAGATTGCCTGTTTTCTTAATGAGCAATGACATCCATCTAGCCAAATCTACCTAATGTATTGGATGGCTCTCTCTCTCTCTCTCTCTCTCTCTCTCTCTCTCTCTCTCTCCTGCTCTTGCTGTCACTCACTCTCAGCCTGCTTCCCTTCCCCTCTCCTTTCTTTTCTCCTTTTCTCCCCTCTCCTCCTACCCGTCTCTGTCCCCTCCTTTCGTCTCCCTTTCTCTCATCACCTCCTTCTGTCATGGTTAGAAGGAACATGGACAGCTTCTGAAAAGAGTGCCAGCTCTTGTGAGGGTGGTGACAGAGTGGGAAAATTGGGTCTAATTCGAGGTGATGAAAAGTCTCTTTCTTTACTTTTTTTCCTTTTTAATGTAAAACAGCGCTTCGCTCTTCATTTTTCCAGATGGTTTGCTCTGAGAAGTTGATCTACAGCAAAGGCCAAGTGAAAAGTCACCGAGAAACAGGGAAGGGGGAAGATGGCGTGCAGAATGCATGAATAGGTAATGATCCCAGGGCGCTGAACAGGCAGCAGGAGCGCGGGCACTGGGGGAGCCGTGGCTGCCAATCAGAGAGCATCACTCCCAGCATGCCACAGTCAATGGAGTGACTTTTAACGGCCATGCAGCCCTTAACTTGTGTCCTTTGAGACTAACTTGAAGCCTTTCCTTTACTGACAGTGTTCTTATGGTGGCCTCTCACGGGCAGCCTCTGCATCTCGGAAGGAATGGCATGATTTAGGACCCTGAGAGGAGAGCGTGCTACCCCGTCCCCTAATTAGACACACACCTGCTCGTTAAGGGAGGCGGGATCTTTAAACATTGATTGGTTGAATTTGGTCAATCAGAGGTTGTCAGACATGTTCTCTGTGGTAGTTCTCGGCACAAGGGATCGTCCTGCAAGCTCAGGTCCAAGGAAACACGGCACAAGGGATCGTCCTGCAAGCTCAGGTCCAAGGAAACACGGCCTAACCTCGGGCAGTGGGCAGAGCAAGGGGCTCTCACCTTTGCTAACTTTATGTGTCATCTTGTTTGAGGTTAGACCCTGAGGCCTTCCGCACCAAATCACATTGCTCATTCCAGGTCTTTGTTAGAACTTGGTTCTAAGAGGTCTAACACAGCCTCATGCTTTGTTCTCCAAACCATTGCACAGTTTGGAAGCTGTGGAATCTTTAGGAGCTGGGGCCTGGCTGGTAGAAGTAAGACACTGGTGGTCAGGGGTCTGGTGGATGGAGCCCAATGCCCGGTTCTTGCCTCTTTTTCTGTTTATTGGTTCACTGCGATGTGTTTAGCTTCTACGGCAGCGTGTTGGGGCTGCTATGATAATCTGCGCTACTCTGCCTGGCCTTCACCACCACTGTGATGGCCCAGGACTTCCAAAGCTGGGAGCCTTAAGCGCCTCTGCAAGTTGTTTGCTCAGATACTTTGGTCACAATGTCACAAAGGTAACACCCACTGAGGAGTCTTTATGGGACGGGGTTTCAGTGGTGGAAGTAGGTCACTGGGGGTGGGACTTTGGTGGTTATAGCCCAAACCCCAGTCACAACCCCTTTTTCTGCTTCGTTCTGAGATCAACCTCTCGTTTGAATGATACTTATTTATAATTGATTCCTAAATCATATTTTGTTCTTTTCCCCAAGTATAGAGCCTTACACTGCAAATATTAAAGTCATCTCATTTCTCTGAGCTTCAAGGTATCTTCAAATCTTAAGAACAACAGCTTCTAATGCAGCAACAACAAAACCTCAAAGTCACAACTCTTCTAAGCCTCCCGGTTCTGAAAACTCTGGCACATTCAGCAAAGATGAGTTCCTTGGTGTCCGTGCTGTGTTTATTTTCATCTTTGTCAGTTCGTGGAGCATAATAGTACCCAAAGGTGCCTTTAGGAGACGCCCTCGTCCGGGCAAGGGCTGTGCTCTTTGTTTTGGCGCATGTTACCCATTACAGAGCTCTCGGTATACCTGGAGCTCTCGATAAACAATAACAACCCGGGAGCATGTCTCGCCGAGGCTCCTTTCAGGCAGTGTGTTAGCTCTCGGTATAGAGCATGCTCGTGACGATGGGAGTCGGTAGCAGAGATGCTGGTTTCTGCACCTGCCTCACCTGGAGCCTCTGCTGTTCCCTGCTTTTGCGCTGCCTCAGGAGCCAATGCTGGGAAATCACATCTGGGCTGGCAGACGATGCTTGTCTGAATGAATGTTAGATTCTGACCCCTTAGAACACTCCCTCCCTCATTTCCCTGTCTCAGGGCCAAAAGCCCTCCCCATTCTATACGGCTGCTAAAGTGTGAATCCAGACCATTGCCAGCGGATCAAAGCCAGATTGAGGGAAGCTAAGAAGTGGGAGAAGGTAACTGATTGATTTTCTTTTTTAGTAAAAATCAGTTAGTAAAAGTCCAATATTCACATATTTTAGAAAAAGACTTTGATGTTGGTCCGGAGAGGATGAGGTGGAGTTTCATCTTTGTTTTGTGAGCTTATAAAGGAATTGTTTAAATATATCCAACCAGCATGATATCATCTTCAATGTAGAAAGGAAGGAATCCTGGTCCTCACTGATGGATTTGAAAACAAAGGTGTCTGCTTTGATTGAACAGGTTACCAGCATCCTCTCAACTGATACTTTTTGCAAGAATTAACATGGATGGTAATTAGTCAGCCCTAGATCATTTCGTGCCCTGGTCCATGGTCAGAGGAATTGTCCAAAAAGGCAAACACCTGTTTCCACACACCGTGGTTATCACTTCCAGCTGTACTGTCCGCATTCTCACTGTCTTGGCCTTGCTCTGAACTCATGGGGTTTTGTTATAAGGCGTGGCATCAATGACATAGACACAAGGAGTCAGGTAAAAGGGCTAGAGCAGATTCATTTATTCAGCAATGGGGAGAGCCTTATAGACCCTCCTCCCATCACCCAGGCTGCGTTGCAATTCATTGCTATTGTGTTGCCCCCTCATTGGCTAAGTACAGTCAGGATCTCTGACAGCACCTGTTGCTAGGCCCTCAGGCAGACTCCAGGTTGGCTCATCTCTTGGCCGGTAGGCCTTATCTTCCTATGCAGCCCTCTATACCTGGCTTGTGGTGGGAATGGTAGTTGGAACCACTTCTCATGTCTGTGCACACAGTGCCCACATTTCTCCACATCCCTTTTCCCCTCAAGCCTGGTGGGGCTGGGGCTGTTTCTAAGAATTGTCTCTTCCTTCTGAATTCTGAATGCATTGGTCTCACTTGTTCCTTCCCTTCCCAAACATCACAAAAGGATGCTCTAGTAACGTCTCCTAAGGGCAGAGTTTGGCCAGAAGTAAAGAGGTCTCCTTACATTATCCCAAAGTGTTTTCATCTTCACTGGTTTCCGTTCCTCGCAATGCTCTTTGAGAATGGCAGCAGAAGCAGGGGGCAGCGGGCTCTGGGGGCAAGACAGAAACTGGCCCATGTGCTTTGTGACTGACCGGTGCTTCTTTCTCATAGCTAAGCTCTTTTACCTCACAGTTGGATTTAGAGGCTTCTCACACTCTTCCTTGGGGAAGCTGACTTAGTCCCCTTGTACTCTAAACTTGCTTGTGTTTGCTCACTGTTCTCAAAAACTAAATAAGACACTGCCTCACTGCTGTTAAGATTTGCGGTGGTCTGCCTTCTGTGGATATCACTCATGGCCCCCCTACTGCAGTTCTCTGTCTCCTCTACCGTGGGTTTGTCTTGTGACTTCTGAATGCTTGATTCCTCCCAATGCAGGGCCATGGCAATTGGGGTTTCATCTGTTTCAAGAACTTGTTTTCCTTTTCAAGTTGGTCACAGTTTCAACTTCACCTTTTTTGCATGATTTTTGCTTGGTCTCTGGCACTGGCAAAGGACTGTAGGATCTGCATGCTAGTACTTACCTCAGGAGCAAATGGGAGAATTAAGCATAGTAAGTTAATAAAAGTAAGATTAGGAATGCCAGGCAGAGTAACACATGCCTGTAATCCCAGTACAGGAGAGAAGGAGGCAGAATGATCACAAGTTTAAGGTCAATCTGAGTTATACAGTGAGACTCTGTTACATGAAACCAACTAGAAGGTATATGCGGTAGAGATTATACACGCGTGTCCACACACTTCCCCTTATCATATTCTTATCAATATCCATGTGAGAGATGGTAGTTGCTTAAGTTTAAAGAAATGGATGAATTTGAAACATTTAGCACACGAGAAGGTAAAAGGGGAAAATCAAGGATGGCTGCAGTGTTTTGATTGTGATGGGATACTGGGTAATGAAGGGTAAGACATGAGGAACCTGCTCTCCTAGCCCCAGATCCAAGACTGAGCACTCCCTGGGGTGTGCAGGTGAACATTTCCCAATGTTCAACTGCAGTGACTTAGAGAAGTTGTCCAGTATCTAAACCGCTGTAAGTTTCAATGTCTTCACTCATGTAAACAAGACGATAATAATGTACACCTGTGCAGTTAATACAAATTGACTATGTAATCTCAGCAAAAGGGAATAAGAGTGTACATAAGCACACGCACACCACACACACACACACACACACACACACACACACACACACACAATCTAGAACCATTCCGTTTAGTTAATGAGCAGAGCTCCAAACCCATCATAGAGAAACATGGGATCCAGTACTGCCTCAGCTGACTGGGCTCCACACAGACGTCCTGTATGGTTTGATCACAGAAGTTAAATGTGCACTTTCCCTCCACTGGATGCTGCTCTAGCTGACACATCTGGAGCCAAATGTTGATTGACTAAAATTCCAGTAGAATAAAGAATTAAAAAACATATCTTAAAATCATTTAACTTAAAACATACAGATCTATATATACTGTCCTGTGTTCTGAGACTCCAGAGAAGAGAAAGTTGACAGTTGAAAATGAATGAATTATATGAATCTTGTGTCAGACTTTTATGAGCCTAAGCCTGTTCTTGTCTCTTGGCCTCTATGGTCCTTTTTTTTTTTTGAGACACCACCTCATGTTTCTAAAGCATTCTTGAGCTTGCACATCCAAAGTGTCTTCCAAAGAAATTCCAACAGTGATGGGGCCATCACTATGGCCTTCGTGATAATTCCTAGATGGTAAGATGACGCAGCTTTTCCTCCTGGCTCCATGTGGTACCTCTGTAGTGAGGAGAGACACGGTCTTTAGAGGTGTCTACTCTTCAAATACTAGAAGTTTCTTTGTTGAATGGTTTACAAATATACTCTGTGCCCCTCCACCTTCTTGATAAACATTTACAGACACCTAGAAGTTACTTCATTTCTGGAGAACTTTTCAGGTGTGTTCACGGGGCTGAGCCAACCACACTCTGAGAGCTCAAAGAATTATGGGCCCTCTGCTGCTGTTCTGTTTTCATGCTTGGCTAGATCAATCTCACTTTAGGTGTGAGCTGTGTTACTACGGCGCTTTACAGCGAGTGTTCATGCGCTTTACAAGATGGGGGGTCTAACTGTGAAGGTGTCCATGTTTCTTAAATAACCAGTCTCTCATGCCCCTGGAGGCACTGAAACTCAGAGGCTTATAAAGGGCATGAAAATAGAACAGATGTTTGTTGAGAAGAGAACAATGAACAGAATTAGGCAGCAGGGCAGATAGCAGACAGCAGGGCAGATAGCGGACAGTGGGCAGATAGTGGGCAGATAGCGGACAGTGGGGCAGATAGCGGACAGTGGGGCAAATAGCAGACAGTGGGCAGATAGCGGACAGTGGGGCAAATAGCAGACAGTGGGCAGATAGCGGACAGTGGGGCAAATAGCAGACAGTGGGCAGATAGTGGACAGTGGGGCAGATAGCGGACAGTGGGGCAGATAGCGGACAGTGGGGCAAATAGCAGACAGTGGGCAGATAGTGGGCAGCGCTCAGGTAGAAGACAGCAGGGCAGATAGCGGGCAGTGGGCAGATAGAGGACAGTGGGTAGATAGCGGGCAGCGGGGTAGATAGTGGGCAGTGGGCAGATAGCAGACAGCGGGGCAGATAGTGGGCAGTGGGCAGATAGCAAATAGAGGGGCAGATAGCAGACAGCGGGGCAGATAGGATTGAGATACATTACGTACCGGGATGAAATGTCATAATGAAGAAAGAAAATGCCGTAGGGAACTGGTTATTTTGTAATCTAATAAAACTTTTAAATAAGTAATATAAGTAGCTCAGTTTAGGACTTTGAGATGATGAAAACCATGCCTTTATGGTTACATTAAATAAAGAGGTAAAATGCTAACATGATTGGCCATAGGAGAATTTTTTTCAGAGGAAATACTTAAATCACATTAACATCTCAAATTTTGTGCTCCAAACTTTCCAATGGATGGTGGTGACCATAGTTACCACCTGGCAGGACCCCAAGACAACTGGAGCTGCCTTAAAGAAATATCTGTGATATCATTTCCCCCACTTAAAAGGCCTTAAAGCAAATGATATTTCACTGTGATAATAGGATTATTGGCTGGAAAATCTGAAGCTCTCGCTGTGGTGATTCAGACTGGTAAGGTGCACTGAAGGGGCTCACAGTAGCACGTCGTGCCCATTAAGACCATGAGCCGGAAGACCTGCAACTACTTCTGATAAGACCTGAGACGGCTTCTGATGTTGCCACTATCTTCACTTCACAATGACAAGTCACTGACATTTCTGCACATCTGTCTTCTTCCCGGCGAGCTCAACAGCTCCATTTGTTGAGAATAAGTTCCCTTCTTCACTATTAGCGGTTTGGAGAAATACTTCACAATTTTACTTCTTTTCTGACATCATATAGCAACACTGGAGTTAGTTAACATTTGCTATTGTCTAGAACTTACATGTTTCTGGAAGGTCCATATGTTCACCCCCAGCTTGGTCTCAGTAGGAAGACAGGGACCTTTACAGGGTGGAGCCTAGAGGGTGGGAGAATATGACCTTGAAGGGGGCAGTGTGCCCCAGGTTCCCTCCGCCCTTTAACTCTGGCTTCCTGTGGTGTACACCACAGGCCCATAGCAATGGTGCCAACCAGTCATGGTGTGAAACTACAAAACTAAACTAATATTTTCCTTTAGAAACTGATTGTTTCTGGGATTTTTTTTATACTAACAGAAAGCTAATTAGCACAGTATTAGTGATTTACTGTCTTTTAATTCCAATTTTATTTACCTATTTTCCTTTATAGAAATAATTTTTGTTTACCATGATTTTTAAGTTTTACATTTACTTTTAAATTTTCAAGCACGCTCCACTATCAACCTACCTATCATCAATCTATCTATCATCCATCATTTCAACCATTATCATCCCCACTACTAAAGAGAAGGATAGCCCAATGTCTACATAAGGTACAAAAATTAACGACTAGCTTGTATTTGTTCAATTTCCTATTCCTTTATATGTACTTTGTGTGTGCATATGTTTAATATACACAAGCCATGCATGTATATATACATCTGTACACACATACATAGACTATGGTGGCATTTTGATAAATGCTTACCCAGAAACTCTCCTGGAAAAGAAAAGCAGTGATTTGTGACATTTGTCAATTTCTATGGGGTAACTGATCTCACTAGGGTCGTATATTAAGCCACAGAACACTGAGCCAACAAAAGATTCACAAATTTGGCTCTTGCAAGCCAGGACTAGTTCCAGCACCTCACTGGATACAGGCAGCCTGCTGAGTCCTAACTTCATGCGAAAATTCTCGTTTTCACCTGTACGTTGAGTATGGAGCACCAGACGTAAAACCAAGAACAATAAGCATGCATTTTCTGTTTTGTTTTTGTTTGTTATGCTCCTTGCCCTCTGTTATTTCAATGAACAGTTCTCACCCCCACACCAGTGTGGATTGCACAGGCACATGTATGCACACACAGTCTGTTATTAACCAAATTCAGTCTACTTTTTTCCTATGTCTATGTCTGATATAACTGTTTGTAAGCAGAAGATGCTGAGATGCGGGGCGGATTAAATTAAGGTATCCGTCCTTTCGAACGTAAATGAGGACGCTTGCTCAAACATCTGTCTGTCTGCAAGTTCCTTAGCTTTGAAGTCTTTCCCTCAATTATGCCTGTATTTGTGCTCACTATGTTTATGACTAATTAGTTATCAAAGGAGTTGGGGCTGGAAATTGTTAAATCACCAAGTTTGGAAATGATGTAAATTTGATAAACTCAAAAATCCCCAAAGCTGCACATAGTAATTTGGTATTTAGTCAATCACAGAAAGGCTACAACATTCTAACTGTTGACTGAACGATGAGCATCAAACACAGAGGGTAATTAGCACAGACAGAAGCTTAGTGCCAACAACAGTCTGAAACAATTTTAGTTCTCTATTTCCTGCCAACTTTGATATATAAAGAACCCTTCATTGCATGATTGAGGAAATTTGTTTCTGCGTGGGGAATTCAGCTTGTCCCCCGGCATCTCCAGAGTAGTGGCTCTCACAGTGTAGAAACTTAATGGGTATTTGTGAGACTGAACCAGATCTACAGTTTTCAAAATTGGTCCTCAGACACCACAATTGTGGTAAATAAATTCTCATTGAATTTCATGAACCAGTGATAATATGTTCTCTGTACCCTTCTGAAGTAAGTGAGCCGTTGATAGACCAGTGAGCATTTTCTAAGGGAGAAAACACAAGCACTTATCTGATTTAAGCAAAGCAAAAATTTAACAAAAATTCTTCCTGGGAGTTTGAAGAACATGCATATGGGGAGGGATGCTCAGTCCAAATTGCCTAGAAGCAGGTCATCCGCTACAAATGGAAGGATGTTTTGTCTTAATATTTTACTGAGTCTAAGAAAATGATGTATGCCTGTATGAGATGTAAAGTGTGTGTGTGTGTGTGTGTGTGCTCAGGCATGTGTTGTGTGCATGCATATGTGTGCATGCGTGTGCGTGCATGTGTGTGCGTGTCCGTGTGTGTGCCTGTGTGTGTATGTGCATATGTATGTGTGTATGCGTGTGCCTATGGGTGTGTGTGTGTATGTGCTCAGGTATGTGTTGTGTGCATGCATGTGTGTGCATGCGTGTGCGTGCATGTGTGTGCGCGTGTGTGTGCGTGCGTGTGTGTGTCCGTGTGTGTGCCTGTGTGTGTATGTGCGTGTGCATGTGTATGTGTGTGTGCGTGTGCCTATGTGTGTGTGTGTGTATGTGCTCAGGTATGTGTTGTGTGCACGCATGTGTGTGCATGCATGTGTGTCTGGGTGTGTGCCGTGTGTGTGTGTGCGTTTATAAATATCAGGCATTTAAAATCTGTCATTTGCAGTCTTGTTTAGCCACAAACGTCGCTGGGCATCATATTCACTGCATGGCTTTGTCCTCGTGGCTTTGGTATGATGAACACTGCTGTGAGTTAAAGCAGTTAGGCTTCCTTCTGCTTAGACATTGCACGTGCTGGTCCTTCTGCTTGGTGTCCGCCTCCTTCCACCCCAGACTCAGCTTGTTTCCAGCTCTAACTCATCCTTCTAACTTGACGTGTGCCCTTTCTTTAGGATGTCACACTGGTTCTGCATTGTGCACCCATCTTGGCATGTGCAAGGCCTCCAGTGACACACATCAGTGCGTTAGGCATCACACCAAACTGCAGCATCTGTCCAGCTGCTTGTCTGTCTCCTCTACAGACTATAAATTCCTTGAAGGGAAATTTTATTTTTTACACCTTTGTATTTCTATGTTTAATAAAAGGTAGATATGTCATAATTTTTAGTATTTCGATACATCATAAGAATAAAATTAGTGAAAAAATGAGTCACTGGTTAAATATCCAACTATTTTTTTCCAATAAGACCATTGTTGCAACATAAATATAACTTAGATTGGGGCTGGAGAGATGGTTCAAAGGTTAAGAGCATTGCCTGCTCTTCCAAAGGTCCTGAGTTCAATTCCCAGCAACCACATGGTGGCTCACAACCATCTGTAATTGGGTCTAGTGCCCTCTTCTGGTCTGCAGGCATACACACAGACAGAATATTGTATACGTAATAAATAAGTAAATAAATATTTAAAAAAATATAACTTAGATTCATTTATGGAAAGCAGGTGTTTATCAGGTCGACTGCCTGAAGGGCAGGAGGATAGTACCAACTCTTCTGTCCTGGTCTTCAGATGATGGAATCTCCCTCTCTCTCTCTCAAGTCCATTTCTCCTTGTCCCTCTGAATGCTTTCAAGCAGGAAAGACTATCTTACAATTGGAACAATGTCCTGGTAGCCGGACGTCTATATAATCCAGCATAGCTCACATGTTCAGGGTACCACTTGAGTTTTGGCAATCCACCCTTAGACTGTGCTTGGCTCTGCTTGGGTTCCACACTGAGTCCGTGGACCATTAACGGAACAGAGAGTGATGTGACATTCTTGTCGGTCAGCTTTGAGGCTCTAACGGAGACTGACCCGCAAGGAGTGAGGAGGTATGGTAGAGGCCATGGTAGGTCAGGACAGAGGGACATCTGAGAGACGAGAGAGGAATGAGAATGATCAGCTCTTCTACCCCTGCAGTTCTACTCTCTGGAAGGCAGAGTTCTTGAGAAAGCAAGCAAACGCCACTTTGGCTGATCCTACTCCAACCCATGGAAGCAAGAAAGAGAAGGTGCCAGAACACCGTGCCTTGATTTTACTTCCTATCCCCCTTTCTCATGCCTACCCTGCCCCTCACAGACAGAACAGAAGTCAGAAAACTGGGGTGTAAGAATGCTCAGATGGAAAAATACTTGCACTGGAAACATGAAGGCCTGAATTTGACCTCAAGAACCCACATTTAAAAAGCCAGGTATGGTAGCATGCCCTTATAATCTCAGTGCTGGGAGGCAGGAATCGGCAGATCCCAGGAGCTCCCTGTAGGTTGCCTATGTGGTGAGCTCCACATTAATGAGTGTCACTGGTACCAAACTAGGTAGATGCCCCTGAGGACTGATGCCTGAGATTGTTCTCTGGCTGCTACCCATGTGTACCCATATGTTCACAAATATGTACAGACAGACAAACAGACCACACACACTTGTACAGACATGTACAGACACACACAGATGCATACACACACACACACACACACACACACACACACACACACACTCCTGATAAGTGCCGCTTTATCAGACCCTGGTCCAGCATCATTCCCAAATTCAAGTTCTTGGGACACTTTTTCATTTAATTATGTTTTTAACAATCTCATGTTTGCTTTTGCTTTAAGATAAAAACTTCATTTACATGTATATATATATTCATATAAACAACATTGTCTATTGGTATCACATCTGGTTGTTCATCAAATCAGAAAGCACATATGAGGTTGTAAAAACATTGGCTTGGAGTGGAAACATTTAACAGCCGTATCCGGTCTGTAGTCTGTTGGCCACATTCACCCCAGGACAGCAGTGATGCGGCCTCACACACAATCATAAACCATTGTGAGGAGAGTGTGTGTGCACGCATGTGTGCGTGTGTGTGTGTAAAGTTTTGTTTTGTTTTATAATTCAACCCTTAGTGTGAACTTTGTAGACAACCACATGCCTGGAAGGCAACAGTATTTAGATATGGCTTATTTGTTCGAAAGGAAGTGAAGTATTTATCTGCCATTTTCCAGCAGCAAATATCTTCAGAGGCTCTGAGGACCTTTAATTATGATTGCCAATTGTTAAACAAAACTAACAAAAGCATGCTGCACACATTAAAACAGCCATTTAGACGATCATATTAAGAGATCAGCCATGATGCAGCACTGGAAAACAGAGACATTTTAATTGAGCATACCATTAAATATAATGAAAAAAAATATGATGGTGGTTTAGTGCTAGGGTGGAAAGCCCGGGATTGTTGGCAGGTTTAAGGTTCTATTTTGGGGTGTGTGAAGCCTTAGCTTCTTCAGTGGTAAAGGATATAAATCCAAAGAGGTTGTATTTCTACTTTTCAAAAATACTCTGAGGCTCTCCGAGTCTTCCGGAGGTTCTCAGAGACCCCAGACACCAATGGCATCTTAGTGAAATGAGCACGGGTCTGATAAAGGAAGCGAGCAGTCATCACCGTGTTAGAAAGCACACACACAACCTGCACCCGCTAAAGAGCCTAGAAACCACGTCCAGATCGCAGGCAAAACAGTCAGTTTAATCCCAGCTCAGCAGATAAGAAGGTATTTGGGACTCTGCAATGCAAGATTTTCTATTAGCTAGATACTTTAAAATCAAAACATTGGGGCTGGTGATATGGCTCAATGTTGTGACAAGATATTGATCCTGCAGAGGACCCTAGCTCGGTTCCCAGCACCCACACTGGGGCGCTCAACATTAGTTCTAGGGGATTCAAGTCCTGCTGGGACACTTGCACACACACGCACATACCCACACGTCCTCCCCAGAATTAAAAATAAATCAATCTTAAAAAAATGGAAGTGCCAACTGAAAGTGGGCATCTGGCCTTCTCCATGTCACAGACCCTAAGTGCTACCCTGGGTCAGGTTGAATTTGGGGCCTGACATTTAGGGGATCTTATTTTGCAGCAGGAGATGACTCTCCTTCCTTCCCCCATCCAAAAGCCCCTCCCCACTTGAACAGCTTTGTCTCGAGATGAACCCCGGCTTTGGAGGGCAGTTGGGCTCTCCAGGCTTGAATAATTACGCGGATACTATTAAATAGAGGACACACACTAGTAACCTGAAGGAGCCAGGATGAATGAATCACTTTTCAGAACCTGCATGACAATTTTGAAAATTAAACTGAGTTAATAGAAAAAAATGCTAAATCAATGGCCATAAAATTTAATGGGTTTATAGCAGCCTTAACACAGTAGGACTGAATTATCATGTTAATTTAATTTCCAATTCTAAATGAACCAGAAGGCACAATAAAGGTCAATTAACCAGCTACCTTCCCTGGCTCCCTTTCCTTTTACCGCTGGCTTTAAATCACACCGAGCCCCAGAGCGTTAGCAAGGCTTCTGGGAACTCATTAGTTTTTCTTGAAATTAAAACAAAAAAGGAAGAACTAACAACTCACCATGTGCTGGGGAGAGCAGCCACCCAGTGGGTTCCACTATTAGGAGGAGATGCCACACACAGACATAGACAGACAGACAGACAGACGCACATATACCCTGCCATCCTGAAGCTATAAACTCGGGCACATTAAGCCTAAGGAAACACAGTTCAAGGTCTCTGTTCTCTGAGTACCCTGTCCATGGGTGGTGGAAACGCTGTGTGTGCTACTCTAACATTGATGGGGTGGGGAACGGAGGACGGTCTGTCTGTGCTACCCTGGGTCTGTCGTGAGGAATATGTGGACCCAGAGCTCCCTACAGCCTGCCTTTTCAGGATTGGACCAATCACTTTGTATCGAAATGTTTTTAAAACTACTTTAGAAAGCTTTCTGAATCAGGGAGAAAGAAGTCAGCTCTCTCTTGTAGGCAAAACAGATAAACAAAATCCAAGTTCAATTCTTTTCTTTGGTGTAATTAATTCATTGTTGCAATGGATTATCTGTAAATTGAGGCAATATGGACCAAAAGTGTGAAGTCTGATGTTTTCTAATGCTATAACAACAGACAGGAACTAGGTTTGTGAACATGATATATTTTCTTTGCCTGACTTTTAGACACTGTTCTGCTTCTTACTGTAGCTTAAAGGGCGATATGGAAATATTGTAAAAAGGCAAAGAATTTAAATGCAATTTAGGACAAAAGCCAAACATTTTACTCTATGGCTAAATTTTGTCTTTTTTTTTCAAATAAAAATGATTTTCCTTTCATTTGATGCAAAAAAAATTGTCCCTTTCCTTCCCACCCAATATTATCTGCCTATTGTCTGTCTGTTTGTCTATCCTCTATCTATCTATCTATCTATCTATCTATCTATCTATCTATCTATCTATCATCTATCTATCTATCTATCTATCTATCTATCTATCTATCTTATTTATCTATCATCTATCTATCTATCTATCTATCTATCTATCTATCTATCTATCATCTATCTATCTATCATCTATCTATCTATCATCTATCTATCTATCTATCTATCTATCTATCTATCTATCTATCTATCTATCTATCATATTTATCTATCATCTATCTATATCTATCTATCTATATCTATCTATCTATCTATCTATCTATCTATCTATCATATTTATCTATCATCTATCTATCTATCTATCTATCTATCTATCTATCTATCTATCTATCATCTATCTATCTATCATCTATCTATCTGTCTATCTATCAATCATATTTATCTATCATCTATCTATCTATCTATCTATCTATCTATCTATCTATCTATCTAACATCATTTCTCAGTGAATACTCATTTTCTTCCTCTTATCTCTGCCTCTTCAAGGCTCCTGGAAGCAATCATAAGTTCTGTGCCTTCTGTGTCCTCTTGCTACTTGTCTACAATTTCCTGTAGTGACAAGGACACCTTAAGTGATGAATTCCATGCAATATTGCCCTTTAACATAATACTTGGGTATGATCTAATGTGATAAGGGTCCTGCCTCCCAGCATATTTGAACTGCTGATGTTGGTTTTGGACAGTAGACTACACCATCATGGACTGTGTCATGGAAACACTGATAAATAAGATCAATGCTCTTGGAATCACTCAAGTCAGCAGACTATGACCAACTGTGTGCGGTCTTATTTTCTTGCATTTGTCCTACCTCTCTGCAGCTTTGAATGCACCCATTCTCCTTCCCCCCCCGAAGCTGGACATTTCCCACACAGCCCTTCTGTAAGCTTTGTTCTAACTTCTCACTATAAACCCCATGGGAAGGAAATCAGCCAGTTCCTTGCTATCAGCTGGATACTACTTTGCCTTGAAATTTCTTCTGCCAAACAAATTCGTTCATCATTTGTGAACTCAGCCTTAATCAGATTTCTCAACAGAAGGGAACATAGCCTGGTGCTTTTGTCAGAATGTACTGTGAGTTGACTCTACTCTAACTCCTGCTGGAGTCCATGTTCGCTCCTCAAACTCCATGGACACAATCGTTCTAGTCTTTCTATCTGCATTTTGGCCTTCCACATCCCTGCCAGAATGGAATGTTAAACTGCTCACTGCTTTCTTGGGCCTTGCTAGCCCACAGTCCCAAACTCCCTAGCATTCTCCTTACCAACATGTTCTAAACGCTGAGAACCACGGTTAGGTTTCTCACAACAGTAATGATCTCTGTTTCTGGTTCTAATCTTTGGTGCTGGTTATTTTTCTTGTCACTCTGGTTAAATATTAGTCAAGAAACAGATTGGTGGATGAATAATTCATTTTGGCTTTCAGTTTAAAGGGATGCAGGTCACCCTGTTGGGTGGGCACGGCAGTGAGTGGCTCCATAGCAGCTTGCTCAGATGTTGGTGGGCCAGGAAGGAAAGTTATTGGGCCAAAAAGAGTGCGTGCAATATGCTTATACATGTGTGTACCTATGTTGGCATGTGTGTATATTACACGTGTGTAATGGTTTATGTGCATGTGGTGGCCAAAGGTTGACCACAGATGTCTTCCTGAGCCATCCTTGCCTCCTATGTCAAGGCATGGTCCTTCTCAGTGGAGCCCAGAAACACATGAGCTAGCTTGCTTTGGGATCTCCATCTCTCAGGAGCTGCTATTATATCTCTTTATACTTAATCTTAATGAACAGTTTGACTAAATGGCTGCATATGTGAGAGAAGAGAGACTAAGAGAGTCTTAAATGGGAAAAAGGGAGAAAGAAGTAAGGATGGGAGGAATCTATATTTCACGTCCTTCGCTACTGCACTCATGAAGCAGAATTAGCCGTTTTCTCACGGGTGCACAGCTATGTCTGCGCACACTCACAGTCACATGTTTGAACACATACACATGATTGCTGCTTGTTGAATCCTGCTAGCACAATCCACAGTTTTACTCGCTAGACCCCAGGTCTAAAGGCTGGAACTTTGGAGCTTAGAGGTTTGAACTAGCTTCTCTCTCTATCACTATTTCCTATGCTCCTGTCTTCCCGGATGTCTTGGCAGAATCCGTGAATGGGTTTCCCAGCTCCTCTGCCATCTCCCTGAGTGCTTTGGAGAATTGTTGCCCTTTTCTTCATGCTGGTTTCCTCAATGGTCAAAGTGGGTATTTGACCTCAACCTTAGAGGAATCTCTAATCTTACTAGACTGTTCTCTGAGTCCCCACGTCAAGCAGAGAACAAGATTGTAAGACTTTTCATATTCCTTGTAGTTCACATCCCTGTTCCAACATAAAGAAGAGAACTAGAGTTTCCTAGAAAATGGTATGCACACAGACATATGTATATGTACATCTATATGTATAGAGTCCTAGTCCATAGAAGTTTCAGATTTTATTTGTTTTTTATTGAGCTAAATATTTTTCTCTGCTCTCCTCCCTTCCTGCCTCTCCCCTTCTACTTTTCCTCATGATCGCCATGCTCCTAATTTACTCAGGAAATCTTGTCTTTTTTTACTTCCCATGTAGATTAGATCCATATATCTCTTACGATCCTCTTTGCTGTCTAGGTTCTCTGGGGTTGTGAATTGGAGGATAGTTTTTCTTTGCTTTATGTCTAAAAGCCACTTAAGAGTGAGTACATATGATATTTGTCTTTCTGGGTCTGGATTATTTCACTCGGTATGCTTTTTTTTTTCTGGATGCATTCATTTGCCTACAAATTTCAAGATGTCATTATTTTTTTCTGCTGTGTAGTACTCCATTGTGTAAATGTATCACATTTTCCTTATCCATTCTTTGGTTGAAGGTCATTTAGGTTGTTTCCAGGTTCTGGCTATGACAAATAATGCTGCTATGAACATAGTTGAGCGCATGTCCGTGTGGTATGATTGAGCATCCTCTGGGTATATACCCAAAAGTGGTATTGCTGGGTCTTGAGGTAGATTGTTTCCTAATTGCCATATTGATATCCAAAGGGGTTGTACCAGTTTGCACTTTCACCAGCAATGCAGGAGTGTCCCCTTTACCTACATCCTCTCCAGCATAAGTTGTCATCAGTGTTTTTTATCTTGGCCATTCTTACAGGAGTAAGATGGAATCTCAGTGTTGTTTTGATTTGAATTTCTCTGATGACTAAGGATGTTAAGCATTTCCTTAAGTGTCTTTCAGCCATTTGAGATTTGTCTGTTGAGAGTTCTCTGTTTAGGTCTGTACCTTTTTTTTTTATTGGATTATTATTATTATTATTTTTTTTTTTTGGTGACCAGTTTCTTTGTACACTTTGGAGATCAGCCCTCTGTCTGATGTGGGGTTGGTGAAGATCTTTTTCCATTCTGTAGGCTGTCAGAAGTTTGAGATTTTAATAACAATACTTTAAAGGGAGAGTTTGAGTGCTCACTGAATAAAAAGAGAATAAAAAGAGAGAAAAAAATAAAACTTGTGTCCTGATCTTTGTTTAAATGGTCAATCACATTCTTGGACTTTAATAGGCAGTGTGTGTGTGTGTGTGTGTGTGTGTGTGTGTGTGTGTGTGTATGTTTTTCATTTCAGCCTCTTAGGATACTGGGTGGAAATGATGCTCATTATCCAGCAGGAAGCATCTATCTTGAAGTGTAGTACATATGTAATTTTAGCAAAATATTTGCTGCTACCCGTAGACATCCCCGAGGGAACCAAGGACGCCATGCCTAGAGAAGATGTCTGATGCTTCAGACAAAACAAGCTGAGCCCCTGGTTAGGGAGAAATGGCTGCATTTGCTACAAAGTTATGTCTGGTTAGGGGAGTAACACCTGCATTTGCTACAAAGTTGCGTTTGGTTAGGAGAGAAATGCGTGCATTTGCTACAAAGTTGTGCTTACTTTATATTATTAAAAATATCTTTTCTTTGAATTTAGATAGCCAGGAAATTTTTGAATTATGTCCTTTTTCTTGCATTTGGGATGTGGAGTAAATTTGCCTCGACAAGACAGTTGGGGTGCGTACATTCCAAAGAGGCTGCTAGAGAAGGCAGCAGTGACTGAGAGAAAGGGAGGCAGTGGGTACCAGGGGGTGCATCATGCCAGGAGGAGAGCTGTTGGCCTTCTGGGCTCATTCCCACCTATGTTGACGATCACAGGGAGAGAGTCGGGTGACAGTTCTGAGCCTAATGGCCCTTTCTCTATTTTTATTTCTCAGCTGGGGGCTGAATGTTCTTTTTTATTGTCTCTCATCTTTTTCAACTCTGGGAAGAGAGATGGATTTCCCGCGATGCTATGATCTACGTTTCTTGTTCTTTGTTCCAGAAAGGAGAGAAAAGATGAAGCTCTGAGATGATTTCTTTGAAATGCTTCCTACACTATGAAAACTGCCCCAGTATGTGGCCGAGCACTTCGCCGTGTGGGTAGCGCAGCCTGCTCCGGCTGTTGCTTAGTGTATGGGAAGCTACAGTGTTTGAGGTCAGTATTTGAGGTCACCTCCCGGCTGGACACCAAGCAGGTGGTAAAGATGGTTCAAAGAGCACAGAAAGATGGGTGTGGAGACCCTGAGAACAAGAGAATAGTCCTTCCTGTCTGGGCACCATTGTTCTGAGTGAAAGAGCAGCTGGTCCTCTCGCGCATCCCTCGTGATCAGGTGGAATGATGTTCTTTTGGGAGGCTTTTGTGGTGGCAGGCATTGACATCTCATGGAGAACTGGAATAGCTCTGCAAGGGAAGATCCTCAGCGTGACGATAACTCCAATTTGCTAAGCTTTACGATTGTCCAAGTCCTTTGCAAACGTTTCATGTAATCTCCTTTGTGAGCTGATTTTTCAGGTTATTCATGGAGCCAGATTTGAACCTGGGGCCATCTTGCTCTTGAGATTACCATGGAGGGATCGTTGTGCTAGACTTTGATAAATTCAATGATGGGGGCATGCTTAGGGACTGCAGAAGCAGAGAGTGTGGGTTGGATTCACTTTTGGGCTCAGGAAAGTGATTTTGGAGACCATGTTTCTTAAGGTTAAAGTTAGCTATGGATTTGAAACAGCAGACAAAAATGCTCACAAACATTCTAGGCAGGGGCAGTAACTTCTGAAAACAAGTGCACAAAGAATTGCAAGGACTTTACTGTTCCCGAAGAGCTTCCAGGGCACAGACTGGCAGGAAGGAATCATGTCACATTCTTTAGAAGTCCCGTGATACGTGGTGAGTTTGGAGTCTGTGCTGTGGTCCAGGAAAAATGTGGCCAGGCATGGCAGGTGCAATAACGGGAAATCGGGAACTCACCAAGGCCAGCTGGCCTGGGTCTGAAAAAGCATGGGATAAATCCGGACTAGCTGAACATAGAGGACAATGAGGAATACTGAGAACTCAAGAACAATCGCAGTGGGTTTTTGATCCTACTGCACATACTGGCTTTGGGGGAGCCTAGGCAGTTTGGATGCTCACCTTAGGAGACCTGGATAGAGGTGGGCGGTCCTTGGGCTTCCCACAGGTCAGGGAACCCTGATTGCTCTTTGAGCAGATGAGGGAGGGTGACTTGATCGGGGGACGGGGAGGGAAATGGGAGGCGGTTGCGGGGAGGAGGCAGAAATCCTTAATAAATAAATTAATTAAAAAATGTAAACAAAAAAAATAAGAGGATAAAATGCAGATTTGGTGACTTCAAGGGAATGGGAGAGAGAAGAGGTCCAGGATGCCGCTCAGACATCTCTTGGTATATGGCTGGATGGGAATGCCAACAATTGGCATGTAGGCTGTGGGAGGAGAAGCCAGTTTGATGAAGAATGCTGTGATTTTACTCTTACCAGCTATGATATAACCACTTTTATTTGCAAAGCATTTTAATTTATTAAAGATAGTTCAGTTTGACTGATGACTTAGTAATAATAATAGTAATAAAATAATTCTTTTCTTCTTTCTGATATGCATAAAGTAGTTTGTGTACTAGTGATACATTAGTGACTCTATGTGCTTATGATATAACCACATGTTATTCAATTTTCTATGGAGATCAAAATGGAGACTTACTGTGGTTTATAGTTCATTATTAGCTTACAGCTCCAGAAATAAGAAACATCTTTCTTGCCTAAGGGCGATGCAATCTATTTTGTATAATCCCCCAAATAAAAGTTAAATAATCCATAGTTTTATTTTATGAATGTTAGTCATAATAACAACCATGTAGTAACACACACATGAGCTGGCATTGCTCAATACATTTTCCTCGTATCAGTTCCATCCCTTTGGCCAAGGATTTTAGTTTGCAGAGCTAAGTGGCAGCCAGTCTAGGGACCACCCACATCTGCCGTGGATGGAGATCCAGTGGTGTGGGCTCAGAGGGCTGAGCTTAGGTGTGGTGGCTCCAGGAATGCATCTTTGTGAAGGAACATTAGGGAAAGCTGCTCTGCAGCAAACTGCATGAGGGTGGAACCTATACTTGCCTTCATAATGTGCCCACTTGACATCAGGGAATGTGGCTCTCAACTTCTTGCGTTCAGAAGCCAGACTGATTGACAGTGACTTCCTATAGTGGGAACTGAGATTCAAACTTCAGGTACTTCTAGCTGTCTAGCCCTAAAGAACAAAACAACCCCAGGTGGCAACCAGTCATATCCACATGCAGGACAAAAGAAGGCAAAGCTCAAAAAGCTAATCAGAGGGCTTGGAAACAGGGAGGATGGCCTGAGAAATGGGGAGAGTCACCCTTTTGGTCGCATGGTTTCACTGCCACCGGACTAGCTATCTAGTCCCGGCCCCATGAACCAACTTTGATAGAAGATTCTATTGTGAAACTTTTGAAAACTGGCCTTGCAAGCATTCTGACTTCTCCACAGTGAAATTAGACCTGCTTAGTTTTGTGTTGGACTGCGTTCTAATGAGAGGGTTTGGATGAATTAATTGCAAAATGTTCCATTAGATAACAAAATGAGTTAATCTTTTTAATGGAGCTGGTGTGTCCTTGCTATCTAAATGCTGAATGGTGTTTGCCAAGAGAAGCAATCTTGCTACTACTTTAATTGATATTGAGCTGTTTCTTGGGGCAGTAATTGCCCAACAAGCTGAGTTGCTCCCCAAGGCCACACTCTGAATGGTAACAGGAACATGACATCAGCATAAAGGAGGATACTATAGCAGGAGGTCATGCATCCAGATTATGAAAAGATGCATCAGATGGTCTAGAAGGAAATAAAGGCGTAGGTATTCTAGGACATTTGCAACGTCTGGGGGTTGCAATGTGCCTGATCAAGAGCCATTTCTCATCTACTTCGTTCCCCTTTTGTCTTTACAGTAAAGGCTCTGAAGGACCAGGAAAAGCCAGGGATCAATATTGAGATCATTCAACCTGACCCATAAATGGTTTTTGTCTATAAAATTATAGGCTGACAATAGAGTAATAAATTCACAAGCCTCGAATTATTTTAAAGCATTTTTCTCTAAGAGAAGAAAAAGGGTGTAGTGAGAATCTGCAACAGAACAGCTAGCTCCACGGTACGTCTGTTCTTCCTGGATATTTTATTGAAAGGTACAGCTTGGTAGCGGTGGAAGAGCCAACTGGCGAGCTCTGAAAGGATGCTCTTAAAGTCACTAGGTGGTGAGAGCAGAGCTAATCTTCTCTATTCTGTAGAAAACGCTGTCGGTAACTAAGTCAGTCAGTTTGTATAGATTGGTATGAGCAACTTAGATAAGGATGTGGTCTTCATCTAAGAAGAAGAGGCACTGGATTTCTGCAAGAAAGTGTTTTAGTATGCATAAAGCACGGTGTGGTTTTAACAGTTCTAAAATCAAAAACACCATGGCATTGGATTCTGTTCTTGAAAGGAGCATACGGGTACCCAGAGCAGTGTGGGTTAAAGAAAGAGTTGGGGAGTTGGGGAGGTAGGGTGAGAGACAAGAAGGGGAAGAAGAAGGAGAAGAGGAGGAGGGGAGTAAAGGAAATCTGTTATTTACAGGTAAAGAGAAAGAGCAAAGTTAGAGGAAATGGAGATAAATACAAGAATTAATAGCGGCTAAAACTCTACTGTTACCATATTGTTACTTCAGCATGGCAAAAGGACCTTAAAAGGACTTGCATTCTAACTGTTTTCTGATAATTTCTCTCAGCTCAACTGTAAACAGACCAAGTTTCTTTAACATGATAAAGAACACCTGAAACTAAAAGTCTGGCTCATGTAAGATGCTCACTGGGAACTTTAAAACCCAATGATGCCTGCTATTAACCAGCACTGTCCTGCTGTCGTCAACAAAGTGGGCAGGGAAAAGCAAGGAGGCTGTGAGCAGGGTGACCCTGTGCTGCCCAGACCATTCTGGAAAGAGCAAGATGCACAGTTTCCTGACTTTCTCCAGTGCTAGCATCTTCAGGTTCACCACAGAGCAATCAAAATAGAGAGCTGGGGAGCCCAATCCCAAAGGAGACATCTACAGAACAACTCACATACTGATGTCTCAGGAGTCATTGCAGAAGAGGGACCAGAGGATCAAGGAGTTTTCTGTGAGATGGTGTCTTCTGGGAATGCCAGATGCTGCAGCTAAAGTCTCCCTAACATGATGGCCAATACGTGAGCTGAACAAGGACAGCAATGTGTAAAAGCTAATGGGGGCCTCAACCCTAGACTGAGAGCTTCAGGAAACTAAGGAACACTGAGAGTGGGAGAAACTGTCTTCTCTAGGGAAGAGCACATCGATTCGTTATTCAATACCATACAATTCATATACATACAAGTAACATTACATGTATTAAGCAAGCTGTTCTTATGTATTTAGAAATATATGTGTATGTATGTGTCTATCTATCTCCCTCCCTATTATCTATCTATCTATCTATCTATCTATCTATCTATCTATCTATCTATCTATCTAACAGAGAACCACAACCAATCAAAGTGCAGTTTTGTGGAATCTAGTTTCAAAAGATACATCTACAATTCAACTCTCACACCAAAGTCTCAAGGATCATTGCAGAAGAGGGGACAGTTAATAAACAATTAATTGCTCCTAGCCTGATGCTCTAAGGTGCCCTGTTTCCAGTTAGTCTGTCACCAGCTCTACCGTACCAACCGCCTTCAATCAGAAGACAGAGGCGGCTTCTTTGTGATGCTGAAGCTTCCCACGCCTCCACCAGCCCCTCATTCTACACTGAATACCCACGATGGGGATTGGCTCCTGTGTTGTAGGGAGCTCTGAATAAACAGACTGTGTTTATTATACTCAAGTAGCCCTCGTCTATTTCCACATGGCTCTCCTCCACAGGCAGAAGCTGATGGCGGGATAGGCTGTCATAATCCTCTCTGATACTAATGAGGACTATGCAGTGCCAAAGCTGCAGAGGCCAGGTGGTGGTACTTATCTGCCAGAAGCCAGGAGGTTGTAAAATTTTGGAAAAAGTGCCAGGGTTGAGTGGCAGCCAATGAGTCTAAATCTATAGAGGGCTGTGGAGAGATACTTAATAGAATATAAATACCGTGGCCCAGGATACACTAGAGATAGTATTAAGGAAAGTACTGCTCAGCACAGAGCACTATTGGAGCTCAGAAAGCCATTACGGAGGAGGCAGAAACTGGAGCGTCATGGGTCTGTTTTTCAGTTCTGGGACATGAGTCCATTTTCAGGCCCAGAACTTGCCATTTACAGTTGTCTGATTTCCAGTAGAAGAATCCAGTGCCACCAAAGGCATGTGTGCAAAGTAGTAATTCCTCCCATCCTCCTGCAGCAGGATCTGTGACTATTTGTTTGAGCTCCTATGCAGTGGACTCCCTAAAATTCTTTGGGTTGGGTTGTGTTTTTCTTGGTCATCTTTCCCCAATTTCTAAATCTTTAACTGGAATGAGCAAATGCTCCACTTCAAGGAGAACTAAACAAAACCCAAACTATTAAACAGAGGAAAAGCACTGTTGGAGGGGGAGCTAATTGGGGGAGGGAGGGATGGGAATAGGTGGAGGAGTTAAGGACTAAAATACACAGGTTATGTACATAAGTAAAATTGTGAAGAACACAATTTACTCATTAACAAACACTGTTTTCAAGTTCCATCACTCCATGATCACCTGTGTTACATCTTCTGCTTAATGACATTCTAGAAGCTTTAGTCTTGCATCAGCTGTTGCTACTATGACAGTCTGTAGGCATCTCTGAGGTCCAAGACCATGACCTTAGCAGCAAAGTGAGCTTCCACTATCTCTAATTCAGCACACCCGATACTGGGCTCTGCTGAGTAAAGATCTGGATTTCAGGCTTTGCTGACATGCTATCATGTATCCCTTTGTTCTTTCATCATTGTGAACTATTGATGGCAAGCCTGAAGGTAAAATATCTGTAAAATATGCAAAAGCAAAAGAATTTTACTTTGGATAGGCATGCTTTAAAACAGTTGGTTTTCATATTTCTATATGGATTTTAGTAATATATTTCCTGCTGGTTTTGTGGAACAACAGTAGCTTTGTCATGGGTGACGGGCCCTGAGATGTTCCATCTATTCCTCATCTCACTCCAACCCTATCGTCCTTAGAGATGCTCTTACCAATCCACTCAATCTCAGCAATGAGTCAGCGAAATGTCATGATCCACATTTATTTTTATTTCTTGAGACAGTTTTGCTATAGAGTACAGGCTGGCTTTGAACTTGAGATCCTTCTGTCTTAGCATCCCAGGGTTGGGATTAGAGGCATATGCTACAAAGTCTGGCCTATGGTCTACATTTTGGGAAAAAAAGAATTTCCTTGAGACTTTAAAGGGCACTATATGAATTTTCAATGTCTTACCATGGCATGGTACTAAATAAAATTAGACTTAGAAAATCTGGTATGGAAGAATACATACACATTCTTTGACGTGTTACTTTGTATTGTAGGCCATTTTTAATGCTAAGCTGTTTAGTACTGTGACTTGATTTAACCAATGGGAAGTTATTAAACATAATACAGTCAGAAAGGAAAACTGCTTGTATGTTTGGACTTCACAGCCTCTGCCTTTCAGTCTTAGTCATCAGAACAAATTCCAACTGATTTCTAGAGGCAATGTTGATCAGAGCTGAGTTGTTCTAGGTGCCCTAGCAGAGGCAGCCAGCTGATACTCACATCTTTCGAGAGCAGCAAGAGTTGCAGAAGTGGCTAGTCATTTATCCAGGCATGTGAAAAAAGAAAACACTTGCTAGATGCTTCTGAAGATTGTTGGTTTGTTACAATATGTTACAACATGGTAATATACCATGGCAACAGGAGATAACAAACATGACAGTTTATTAATCATAAACTATTCATGTTTGAGCACATTATGAATTCTTGAAGTCTAATAAAATTAGTTACAAACTCCTCCAGTCTACCCCCATTCTGAATTAAGCATCATCATGTATCTAGGTAGTTGATTGAGGTCAGGAGGCCTCAGGAATTTCCACTTGCAGAAATAAACAATGGCGCTCAGATTTTTGTGTCAATCAGATCACCTGATCTACTGAATCAGAATCTGAGCTCATCATTGTGAACTGCTAATGTAGCAAACTTCTTTATCTTTTGGGGTTTGGAATGAAAATGATTCATTAACAAAGACTGAGTAGCCAGACGTAGTAGAGCATATCCCTAAGTCCATCAGCAGCAGACTGAGACAGGAAGATTGCTGTAGGATTGAGGCCACCCTGGGATACATAGTGAGTACCGGGCCAGTCAAAGCGTATTCAGTTTGTATAGGTGTGTTTATCTTGTCTATAACCAGTGAGAGCCACAGACCACTCCTGCCAGGAAAATCTGCAGGCTGCCTGTAGATCGTCCCTTTTCTTCTGTCCCTTCAGATCCAACCCTCCATTCCCATCCCCATCGCTATAGCAGATTCTGGAGGTGACCTCTCTTCACCATCTGCCCCATTCCAAAGAGACAGAAGAAGCAGATCCAAGTCATACCCTCTTCTCTCCTCCCATTTAGGAACCCCTCAGATGCCTAGCCTATCTCCATTCTTAAGTATTTGTTCCCGAGATACAGAATTTAAAAAGTTTGACTTGGACCCCCCCCCCCCCCAGGCCCACAACTATCAAGTCCACAGAAAATTTCCTACCAGCCACACAGATGTCACACTCCAAAAATCTAGACAGAAAACAGAAAGCAGGAACAAAACACCCACCCAAAAAGACAATTTGAGAAGCCAGCAACTATACCTATAATCATCACAATTTCAAATGCTCAGACTCCAGCATAAAAACACAATCAAACAGTCAGGGCAATTTGTCTCCATTAGAGCCCAGCTATCCTATTATAGCAGATCCTGAGTATTTCAGCTTAGCTGAAGCACAGGAAAATGACCTATATGAAGATGACAGAGTCCTTAAAGAGGACATGAATAAATCCATTAAAGAAAGCCAAGAAAAAAAAACAGCTGAAGGAAATGAATAAGACTGTTCAAAACCTGAAAATGGAAATAGAAACAATGAAGAAAGCACAAACTGAGGGAATTCTGGAAATGAAAAATTAGGAATTAGAACAGGAACCACAGAGGCAAGCTTTACCAACATGATACAAGAGGTGGAAGAGAGAATATCAGGCGTTGAGGATACAGTTTGGTCAAAGAAAATGTTAAATCCAAAAAATTCCTGACACAAAATGTCCAGGAAATGTGGGACACTATGAAAGGCCAAACTCAAGAGTCTTATAAACCAAATGGATCTAAAAGTATTTACAGAACATTTCACCCAAACATAAAAGAATATACCTTCTTCTCAGGACCTCATAGGACTTTCTCAAAAATTGGCCACCTACTCAGCCTCAAAGCAAGTAAAAGGGTCAAGAATGACTCGAAATATTGTATCTGTGCACTGCATAATACAGTTTCCGTGTAATTATCTGGGGTAAAGCTAGCCGGTGGCAGGGAGCTGGGAGGTGGGAAGCGCCCACAGCTCTCACTACAGACAACAGTCAGCAGACTTGTAGGAGGTCTGTCCTCATGGAGCTTGCATCATGGTGAAGCAGACCAACATAAGTAAGATAAAAGGACATGGCTTGTTAGTTATTTACAAATTCCCTAGAAGAAAACTAGCATAGAAGGAGTGAGGGGGTAGTGCTGGTTGCGGACTTGCCATAGCCTATCATTGGAAGAAATGTACTCTGATTCTACTCCCAGACGAGCTGCTTGTACTGCAGCACCCTGGAGCTGGTCTCATAGTTGTATGTTCACTGGAATTCTTTAGTGTTGGCAATCTTGTATCATCCATTGCAAAGAGGTTTAGCGACATTTTTCTTGTTATGTTATCTGAAAGCATCAAAAGAAAGGAAGGAAGGAAGGAAGGAAGGAAGGAAGGAAGAAGGAAGGAAAAGAAAGTTCTGCCAGAGAAACCCTTGAATGCAGCAGCATGAACATCTCCCCTGTGCACTGAGAGTATTGTGTGTCTATGTAGCTGAGACAGTGTAGCATGGCAGAGGGAGCTGGGAGAGCTCAAGCTGAGCCTGACATAATTTATAAGCTCTATTATCCCTGGAAAACTAACATATCTAACAGAATAAATGGTCTGGACCAGTTCTCTGAAACTTTTCTATCTGAAGACTTCCAATACTGAAAGCCTGGGGATGCTTTGTGGGTTCTTTGAGAGCTTTTCCAGCCCCAAGTCCCCATGCATTACGGTGTCTGGGTGAGGCGAGGACCTCTCTGCCAGGTAGATAAAGAATACAGGGCACTTAAAATGGAATGCATATGCATCGGCAGCATTTTAATACAGAAGCAAACATTTTTGTGTTATTAGCAATGAGTCAACAGTGTTTTATCAACCTTTTGCCTGTTACAAAGCATGAGTCTAAAAGAGTGTGTTATTCCTTTACAAATGACATATCTAACATATTCTGTTAGATATGTTAGTCCAACACAGTAAGTATCCCAGGAAGGGTCATGTCTGTAGTAAGGAAAGAAGGTTCACATAGTAGCCTTTAAACAGAACATACATCCTATTAATAAAATAATTTCAACATTCATTTCAATATTGATTTTAAATTAGTTAGGGGGTGGTGGAGCATTCTTTTATCTGCAGCCTTCTAGAGGCAGAGGTGAGTAGTTTGAGTTTCCAACCAGGCCGCTCTACATGGCAAGTTTCAGGCCAGCCAGAGCGACAGACAGAAATTCCAACTCAAATTAAAATTAAATTTAATGGGAATCCATTATAAAACACATATCAGATAGAAATTAAGAGCTAAGATGAAAATATTTTAAAAGCAGTTTATAGTTATAAGAATAGCACAACCGTGTTGAGATTTTGTTAATGAAATGAGACAAGCTTTCTTATTTGGGTCATGAGCTACATCAGATAATTCAGCTCTTCAAAGATATTCCAAGTTCTCAGCTGAAAACAATGCCTCCCAATGACCCTGGGATTCTCGTGGAAGAAGTCATATATCAGTCATCCCTGCGTGAGGCATGTGCCCATCATTCCACTTTTATATAGGGATATGTTGACTGGGACTTCTGTCCTGCCTGGTTCCCACAGTCATTAAGTTCCAAAGAAATCACACAGAGGTCTACATTAGTTATAAACTGATTGACCCGTTAGCTCAGGCTTCTTTTTAACTAATTTTTATAACTTACATTAGCCCTAATTCTTGTCTGAGTTAGCCACGTGGCTTGGTACCTTTTTTTTTTTTTGGCGCGACAGTCACATCTTGCTTCCGCTGTGGCTGGGTCACAACTGCAGAATGAGCTTTCCTCCTCCCAGAATTCTCCTGTTCTCATCGTCCCACCTCTACTTCCTGCCTCTACTTCCTGCCTGACTACTGGGCCAATCAGCATTTTACTAAAATACAATTGACAGGGTACAAACCATTGTCTCACAGTAAGGATACTAAGATTTCTCCTTTTAAAGTTTCTCAGCATTCCTGATTGATCCAGTGTCCCTGCAGACTCTTTTGAAAGGGTGTCCTTTCCACACTTAGCAGGTGATGCTAACTAAGCTAACCCACTACGTTGAGTATGTTGAAGTTGGGGTAGACTATCTTTTGACACAGACAGGAGTTTAGAAGTCACTCTTCCTCTGTATATATAATCACAGAATTATACCAACATTCCAAACAACGGATGAGAGAAGTTGCTGAGAGCAGCCTTTCTAATAATAGAAAGGCTGTATAATTAATTGTAAAATACCACATGGGCTTAGCAGCTATGCACTGTGCAGGTATGCAAACCCCTTCCTCTCCCCAGGATGTTCTCACACTACATGTGAGTGTCCCTTGCAAGTGTCCAGCAAGGAAACTCATTTGTGTACTCGGCTCAATATGTATATCAATATTGTCACAACAAGTGAAAATAATAGAGAATGATTTTCTAGTCATTTCTGAAGAATTCAGTTACTTAACTTTTTTCATAACAGTAGGTGGTACTGTCCCACACTTTGGAGATCAGAAGTTCAAATTCTCTGAGACAAGGAAGAATTAGATGGGTGTATTAACCGGTAGCTGTATACATTAATAGATGAGTATAGCAAACATGGGTACTGAGGTCAGCAGGTGCTTTTGCCGCCTTGAGAGTCTTGATTAGGCTTCTTAGTTTCACTTTCCCTCTAGAAAAGAAGAAGATATTTGCATCCTATGTGGTTATGACTGCTCTTATCCTAATTTGGGAATTGCAAGGGATGAGGAAAACACTTTTCTCCTGTCTCTTCTTCCAAAGACTCCTTCTAGCACTAAAGTGTTTCTAAGGACAGTGGGTCCTCGTGTGTGTGTGTGTGTGTGTGTGTGTGTGTGTGTGTGTGTGTGTGAGAGAGAGAGAGAGAGAGAGAGAGAGAGAGAGAGAGAGAGAGAGAGAGGGAGGGAGAGGGAGAGAGAAGCAGAGACACAGAGAGTAAGGAAGGGAGGGAAGGAGAAAGAGGCAAAGAGAGACAAAGAGATACAGAGAGACAAAGGGGGACAGAGAGAGATACAGAGAGAAAGCATCTTCTTTCTAGTTGGGTGCAGTTGAGTGAATTTGGGAACAAGGGTTGCTGTATAGTTGTGACATATGAGTGGAGGCCAGTTCTCTTGAGAATAATGTAGACTTTCGTCAACATTCGTGGTCTCTATACACAATCAAAATATTTTCCTCTTGAGATCACAAATCTATCTGCTCATCCATCCATTCCGAAAAGCAGCCTTCATGGAAAGCTTACTCTAAAATTCTGCGGATCTATTTTTTTTCCAGGAAGATATATTGTACTCACTTTAAGTTCCCTGGGGCCTCAGCAACCCTGTTTCTCCGGCACAGATTTCATCAGTATGTGCTTATTTTACTATTTGTCCATGATCCCAGCCTGCTGTCCACTTCCTTTCTAGTATGTTGCTGAAGGAACAGCACTGTACTTGACATTTGAACTAGATAGAGTTGTCTGGTTGAATGTGACCAGAATTTTACACATGTTTACATGTTGAGGAAGTCCTCTCGTCATATTACTTTTATTTGATGATTCATCTTTGATGTTTTAGGTGTTTGACATTCTACGAAGATCTGAGACTCACGCCGGTCCATGAATATTCCTTATGCCCATGACTGCTGATATAGGAAACATAGTAAGAAACTGTATTGGTTTTCTTTCTTTGGGGAATCAGCCACACGTATTTGCATATGGCTTCAGAACTTTAACAACCATGGCGGGCTTTGGCACGGTATTTGGAGATTTGATGTCAGCTTTTCTTTATAGAGCTCATTCATCTTAGCATACACAGCTCCAACAGCTGGGCTGAGGTGAGTTTTCTAAGAAGCATTTAAACACATTGAACATGTGTTTGGGTTCTCCCCCCACTCCCGTGCGTCTCTCTCTGTGTGTGACTAATTCTCTCAGCTGATTCCTCAGCAGCAAGGGGCTGAGCAGAGCTCTGAGGCAGATGTGGTAGAAACGGACAGTCTCAGGAGGAACGGCAACATTTATGATGAAGGAAAAGAAGCCCCAGCCACACTCAGCAGCTCCTACCATCTTAGGAAGTGGAAGAGAAAAACGGGGAGCTTGGGAACTGCTGAACCCTATTTCTGAGGGTTACTTAGTCCCTGCAGTAAGATGTCAAGTGTGTTTCTTGGAATGTGGTTGCAGGACTGCAAACAGCACTGTTGTCTTTTTTATGTATTTCCTTCATTGTACAAGGGAATAAAGAGAAAACAACACAAAAGAGACTTTCCCCTTTGACCTTAATTTTTATTTAGAAAAGATTCCCCAACAAATGTGACCATTAATACGTTATGATAAGCCTGCCCAGGGCTGGGACTCCAACTGATACCACCCAGAGACTAGAGCACAGGGCGGTGTTTTCAACTCAAAGGGAAAATCTTTATTGAAATTCCCACAGCGGTGGGCACATGGATGATTTACTTTAGCATTTCCTTGGGTATTTAGCATGAAGTAATTAATACAGGGTTGCTTGGAGGTCCACCCAAGACTTTATGCTGGTGCCCTAGGGGAACCAGAGTAGGGAGGTCAGCCTGAGACCCTCATCTTACTACATTACGGATGCAAACATACATAACCTGCTCAGACTGATGCATTGAGCCTCCGACTGGTTTTACAAATCCCCCAAACTCCAAGTCCCCATGGATGGCTTGGAATGTATCTTGGGAAGTCAGGCGCATTCTTCTGCTTGGTGTAGGACAGCAATCTAACTCAAGATAGTTACTAAGTGGTAAAAAATGAGGGCTGTGATCACCGTGTTTACACAACTGGCTTAAAAAACTCAGAACCCACAGTCTCTTGATAACACTTGAAGGATTTATATTGTACTATTTCTGATCATAATTTCTCCTGCTCACAGGATGGAGGCTTATTTCTCACAATCATGACAGCATCAGTGTAGACCTTGTTTCATGAATAACTATGAGGTGCAAAACTTAAACATGTGCATACAACTCCTGCGGCAGACCCAGAGCCGATGACAGGCTGGTGATGTTCTGCTGACTCCGGCATTCATCCATGGCCATCCGCGTGGAAGGAGAGGACGGATGAATTTACAGTGTTTGTCTTAGGCTCTCTCCTAGCTATGGGGAATTTGAGGAGAATGTTGAAATTGTTCACCGAAAAGAAGTTTTGTACCTTATCAATGGACACGGCTTCTCTGTAACGAACACAGAGAAGGAAAATAGTCATTAAGAAAACAAGATAAATGGTGATTTGGACATCATTGGTAGAAGGAAGCGGGGAGGATTGTGCCACCATTGGCTCAAATGTGTTCCCCTCCATGGTATTCTGTTTCCCTGAGTGTGTACCAGGGCCCTTTGACATTTTCTGTGCCTATTGTTTGTTTAGTGTCCTGTGTATCTGGAAGTCATAAAGTGGCTCTAGTAATACTGACATACCCCAAAAGAAAAGTGAAGTCATGATTGAGACCTGTATGGAAGTGGGAGGTCTGGGATGTGGCTCAGCATACTGTATATCAAAGTGACATATACAGACCGAACAGGTTCTATGTAGGAATGTATCTGCATATACCCACATGTATGCAATAACAACTGATGAAGAAAGAGGCCATGAAATTGAAGGGGTGTGGGGAGGGGGGTATGGGAGGATTTGAAAGAAGGAAAGGGAAATGAGAAATGTAATTGTATTTCAATCTCAAAAAGTCCATGCAAGATTTGCAAGGCCTTGGGCACAGTTCTGAGCATCTGCATGCAGCTCTTATACATTCCTAAATCTACATTATTGAATCCCATCTCCTCTTCAACCTTTGTAGGTACCAGGCATGCATGCAGTGCGCGCGCGCACACACACACACACACACACACACACACACACACACACACAAGAATTTCAGTGTCATAATGGAGTGCTGCAATGAACATATACACAGTTATGGCTGGCACTGTTAAAATGAAGGTCTAAACTTTGGTTGGGGGAATCAAGTCATACACTTAGCTGAGCACCGAAGTCAAAGTTTATCTGGGTCATTCTGGACAAAGTAAGAAGCACACAGAAAAGGGGAGGCGAGAGAGTTGGCATTGGAAGACTTTATTGTAAGAAAGGAGGACATGAGCAGAGTAAGAACACAGGTGGTGTTGTGTGTCAGACTTCATCTACTGAGCAAGGTGGGACACAGAAGAGCAGGAAACAGACTCTTTGAACAAAAACATTCTTCAAGGTTGAGTGGAGAAGCGAATTCTTGGAGCGAGGATTTTATGCCATCAGTAAGGACTAAACTGGGGCGGTATTTTGACAAAGAAAATGGTATGGTTTGGGAGAGAGTTAAGAAAATAAAATACACAGGACTTTTTCAGGAATGGGATCAAAACAACTCAGGATTTTGGTTTGAATGATACCAACTGTAATTTTGTTTACTCTTTACACAAATATCTTTTATAGATTTAATTGGGAGCCATCCTTGGTGGCAAGTCCTAAGACTGTCTCAGTGAAAAGACACAGCCCAGTCCCCAGTGTTTGCACTGCACGAGGGGAAGATGTTCATGTTGATGGGCATATGGACCAGCACAATGAAGTTATGACTCACTTCTAATAGAGACCCTGAGAAGGATGGTGTAGAGGACCAAAGCTCAGGAGATTCACTTTAGTTATCCAGCCAAGTTCTCAGCCAGGATCTTGCTAGCTGCGAGGTTTCCAAGAAGTTTGGTAATGTCATATGAGAAAATGGCTAAGGACAAAAAACAAATTTCAGGGCCAACAGAGGAAGGAAGGGCGGGTTTTAGTGAAGCTGAGAAGAGACTGTAAGAGGCATGATGTGAGGAGTACATGCATACACGCATGCCTGAACTGAGAAGAGATTATAAGAGGCATGATGTGGGGAGCATGTGCATACATGCATGCCTGCCCTGGTTGTACATACGAGACACGAGAACAGCTTTATCTTTTCCTATGTGTATTTTATAACCAGCATAGCACAGGTATTAAAAATGATGTTTAAACAAAACACAATGGAGGCATTTGGAAATGAGTTCTCTTCTAGATGTGCGATGGAGAAGTAGACCTGAAGAGCCCCGTGGAACAGAAAAGAACTCATACTGGCTAGTCTTCCCACCATTGTGACAGATGTCAAACAGAAACATCTTAAAGGGAGATTCTTTTTGACTCATGTGATGTGGGATTCCCCTCTGTATGCTGTGAAAACCATTGGTTGATAAAGAACTGGCTTGGCCTACAGCAAGGTAGATCTTAGGTGGGGGAAAGCTAGGCTGAACGGTGGGAGAAGGAAGGCAGAGTCAAGGAGAAGCCATGGAGCTGCCACCAGAGACAGATGTGCTGAAACTCTGCTGGCAGGCCTCGATCTCATGGTGATGCACAGATTAATGGAGATGGGTTAAATTAATATATACGAGTTAGCCAATAAGAAGCTAGAGCTAATAGGCCAAACAGTGACTTAAATAATACAGTTTGTGTGTGATTATTTCAGGTCTGGGCAGTGAGAACCAACAAGTGACTCTCTTGTTTTCAGATGATTTAGTTCATGGCTACATCATCCCACGATTTGGTTGGAGAACAATGCTCAGGTGTGTGTGTCTTTATCTCATAGCATAGGAGGCAGAAAGAAACATGGGAAGGGTTGGGAACAGGATACCCCCAAGGACTAGCTCCTCAGTCATCTACTTGGTATTTAACTAAATTTGTGACCAGGGGAATTTCAGTTACAGATTCTCTGACCAGCAGCTGGGTAAGGTGCTCGCGCCTCACTCCTGCACCTGGTCCTCCCTAGTAAATTGGCGGGTTGGACTGAGAGAAGGGCTTTCTGGTTCTAAAAGTCTGAGTCTGGAGACATGATTAGATGGTCAAGCTGCAGAGGTGATGTATTATCAAACAGAGGTGTCCTGTCAGCTCTGCTGATGTATTATCTTATAAAACATTGGGACATTAAATATTTGATAGTGGAACTCTGGATATTGATTTCCCCCCAGTCATAAATGGCTCCTGCTCCTGAGGAATGGAAGGGCTCTGCAGAGCTGTGTACACCAGTAGATTGCATCCCTGCAAAACGAATGTCAAACAGTGCATCTGGGTATTGTCTTGATAAATTACGTGACTCGGTGATCACTGACCCACATTTCGTAATATGATTTTATAAAACCCATGTGACAGTGTTAATGGAGATAGATGCAGTGTGGTTCTCATAAGTAGGAGTCAACAGTGTTCCTGGACAAAATGAAAACAGGAGATGCAATTACAGGATTGCTATGATAAGCTTTCATGTAAAGAAAGTGTTGGGTGGGTGGATAGTTTTATGCAGGGAAGTTGTCCATAATTTCAAGCAAATTCACTGAATACCAACCAACAATACTGCTTTGTCAAAATAATTGTTTACTTCTGTGTTCCCAGAGTCTCTCTGGCAGAGCCCCAGGTGTGAAACAATGGGCCTGTGCTCGCTGTGATGCTGGGGCCCATGACACATTGGCTTATGCAGGCTTATTTGGGGATTTCTGCCGTACGTCTTCATCTTTAATGGCGGCAGCTTCCTTCTGAGGATTCACGGCAGAGAAAACCCTGTGACCTTAGCCGTGAGGGCGCTAGCCTCTCTCGTCAGAGCTAGAAGCTCTCCAGTGACAGCGTCACCTGTGTTTATGGACAGAATAATAGGAAAATTTCAAGGATTTTTTTCTTGAGGCATAACGGCATGTTCTATGTCATAAGTTAACCAGTCCAAAACAGACGTGGAGTAGCTGAGCTCCAGGTGGGAGGCTGGCTCACAGAACCCCTTAAAGTGGGCATGGGAATCTCCAGTCTCCTGGGTTTGCTCTAATTCAGAGATGAGCTTTTGTGTACTGAAAAGTACAGCTATGGAGAGGCAACTGAACACGATTAGGAACACCCTTCTAATTCCATTATTCGAGCTTTATGACATCCTTAATTGGCACATCACTGTATACATTTGTACAGTAAAATGTGGTATGTTAATAGAGGTATATATCTTATAATTAAAGTATTAGTATAATTAGCATAACATTAATTTTATTTTTAAACATAATAGGGTCATAAAGAAATATAACCTGACTTTAGACCAGTTTTTGAGGACAGAGTTTTTAAGCCACCTGTCGAGTATGACCTCAACCTTACTTCCCATCTTACACATCATTGGAATAAAAAACGGGGGAGGAAGATGGAGCCAAATAAAAAAATAGAGAATTTAGGTTTATAAGAAGAACGTCTCCCACCCCCAGTGAGGACAGGGCAATGCTGAGGTTAGTCTGGTCAGTTTGAAGTCCTAAGCTGACAGCTCGGGGAAAGCAGATGTGAGCATTGAGGGCAGATGTCATCCCTGTGTTGGCAGAGGCTCTCTGCTTGCGTGGATGAGATTATTCGAGGGAGAGCTTGAAGAGAGAGATAAGCAAGGCTCTGAGAGAAAAATCTTGGTTGAGATAAGTTATTTTTAAAGTGCCTGGAGGAGAGAGATGAGGAAGGTAAAAAGAAGTCAGTCAGTCACTGGGAAAGTCTTGGAGCTTAAGGGAGGAAATGGTTAACCATGTCAACTGCTGTAGGGAGATAAAGTACTAATTGACCTTGGAACAGGCCCATTGTGCTCCTCAAACAGCAAAATGGATCTGAGCAAGGGGAGAGTGGCAAGTGGTTCCTGTCAAAACCTAGGCTGAAATGCATTGGAGATCAAACAGGAAAAGCACTGGCAGAGAAGCACACTCTTCTGAAAATGTACTCGTGTTTTGTTCATCTATTTTTCCAGTCAAGTTGCAGCGATAGTGCGTGCTTATGGGTTGAGAAGAGTTTCAGGCTAAGGTCTCAAGAAGAAAGTGGTAATGATGAAAGGTTTACTGTGATCTGGTTTGGGGCCACTTTGTTGGAGAGTTTTATCTAGGGGAAGTTGACAATTCCCTTAGATAAAACTCTATGTGATCACCCAGTGGGATCATCCGATTACTAAGTAGCCTTTATTGGAAGAGCATAATGTATCAAAACAGAAATTGAGAGGAAGGTAAGGGGCTAGAAACTGGACTGCGCTCACTCATTTAAGCGCTATAAAAATAGTGGGTAAAGACTGCAGACCACAGCACAGAGGAATTTCAAGCTCATTGCTATGAGAAGGCCATCCTCAGAGCTCAGAGCAAAACTTGTGTGTAGCTTTTTGCCCTGACAACGTCTAAACAAATGGACCTAGGATGTAATATGGTAAAGTTTGTTCTTGTGGGCAGGGGTTACAGAAAAGGGACAGTCCAGACAAATGCATGAAGGGGTACCAGCTGCCGTGCTTGAGTTTGTGCTCCATATCATGTGTCCCTCTTGAGTGGAGAGCCATTTTTAACTTTGTTTCTTGTGCCAGTCATGATGCAGCAGCATGATTCCATGAAGAAGAGGTTACTTATGGTTCATAACTCAAGACAGACACAAAGGAACCACTGAGGCTTATGTCAAAAGCCCTCAGGAAATATTCATTTGGAATTTTATCTCTGGCTGCCATATTTGTGGTATCAAAAGTTCTAGACATAAAAGCGACAAAAACATGTGTCTGTTAGTAGAATGAACTTCCAGTAAATGGAAGAATCAAATCACGAAACATTAAGTATTAAATTGAAGACAACAAGGATGCAACAAGGGGTAAAGCTGCCACAAGGTAGTCATTGTTTCTCCTCCTTCAGTGAGACAGCTAGATGTAGTCATGATTGGCTCTCTAAGGAAATGTAAAGAGGAAATAGCATCTTCTCTTCTACTGTGAAAATTTCCTTTCAACTGCCCTGACCGAGGCTCATGACCATTCCCAGTATTGTGGACTCATCACTAGATATATGCATCTTCAGCGCCTGTCTCTGGAGAGGGTGCAGCTGCCTCTAGTGCTGGGGAGGTCCCAAGCTATGAGACTACCTCTTCTATCTACGAACTAAACCTTTGCAGCCCTGTGACCTGGAGAGCCAAGTCTACCTACTTCCAATGTTATTTTTCTAAAGGTTTCTATAAAAAAAAGTTGTCGACAGTGGTTTTATTTCAGTTATCTGGTGTTGCCCCTAAAACATTAAAGGTGTCTAGTATTTTCAGTTATATACATTAAAAATTACATGGTTTCCAGTTTCCCAACTCCTTCGTTATTGGCGTCTGGACCTGGAGCTGAACACAATTCTCCAAGTGCTGGATGACAGCATGTGGTGGGGTCATTTCCCGTCCTGAACCAAATATAATGATATCATCAACATGTCAAGATTATATAGCTCCAGTGTAACAGTTTTTAATATTTAAATTTATACTGCCATTTTAGCCTTTGATAATGAATTATTCTACAACAGAAACACAGCTTAAATTTTTGTCTTGCTTGATAGTTTGAGCCCTGTATTAGTAGGGTCCACTAGAGAAACAGAACTATGAATATATATATTCATTATGTATACACACACACACACACACACACACACATACACAAGGAGATTTGCTAGGTTGCCTTGCACGGTGTGGTCTACATAGCACAGCAATGGTTATTTCACCTGGGAGAGGCTGAGAATCTGGAAGCTGCTTAGGAAACAAAGCTGATGTCTTGGGAGTTCCAACTCGATGCTGAAAGTTTGAAGGATTCCTAGGGTCTTCAGTCCACCCTGAAAGCCTAAAGCAGCCGGGTTCTGATGTCAGCGAAGGAATTCATCAGCAACAGCGGCATCAGTAGAATGGATGAACTTGCCATCAAGAGTGAAGGTAAGTAGGCAAAAGTCAAAGATTTCTTTTTCCACCTCTCTTTATCTGGGGTACCCACATTAAGGGTGGGCCTTTCTTGGTCAAAATAATCTCCGACAGGCATACCTAACAGCTGGCCTTTTAAGTGATCCCAGATCCAATCAAGTTGTCAGAAAGGATTAACCCTCTCAGGCCCCCATCCCAGTCTGATTGGGAGCTGGATCCTTATCGTCCCAAATAGATTTAATGTCTCAGCTTCCTGTTATCTATAAAAAGGCTTTCTTGGGATGAACAATCTTCATTGTTAACTTGATTGGATTTAGACTCACCATGGAGTTCCTCTGGGTTTGTCTCTGAGGATGTTTCCAGGAAGCTTTAACAGATGAAGTGCGGGGCTGAATGTGGGTAGCACTATTCCATGCTGGAGTGCCAGACCCAATACGTGATGTGTCCTTACCATGGACACAATGTGACCAGCTACCCCTCGCTCTCATCTTCCCCAGCATGATGTCACCTCTGACTGTGAGCCAAAATAAACCCTCTTCCCTTAAGTTGCCTGCTGGGTATTGTGTCAAGGCAAAGCTAAAAAGTTAAATTTCCTCAGTTCTTAATAAATACATTGAAAATGAAGAACCAAAGAAGGGGCTTAGAAAAAGATCAATAGAGCTCTTTCTATTAAAAAATAAGTTGACTCATGGGCATTGCATAGACCATTCTCCAGACAATTATAAATCCCTTGCTTTATGGCCATCAACTGCCAGCCCCTAGCTCTCCACTATATCTCTGAAGAGCTTATGAAAAATGATCAAATAGCTTGAAGAAATCCATGTGCATTCTCTGGCTACAGTCCGTTCAAATGCCCCTTTTACTGCAGAAGAAAATCAGACTCCTGCACACGGCTTTAGAGATGGCGATGGCCTGTTTATCCCCCTTCCATGCTCCGTTCCTCACTCCTAGGATGGAAGTCACTGCTGTCATCCTCCTCATCCTCTGCAGCATCCCACACCACCCTGCTCTCTGCCTGCTTGAAGCTCTTCACTTGCGGCTTCTGCAGGCGCGACCGCTGCCTTGGCATCCTGCTCTGTTGGCCCAGAATCTAGACGGCTCTTTACCCTGCAGGCCTGACCATTAACTGAAATCTTTAGACCTATCTTAAAGTGTCCTCTCCTTGTCTGCTAGAGCTGGGCTTCATCCCATGAAGACTGACCTTGTATTTCATTCTGTCGTGCTGGGTTTAAGTCCCCTTGAGATCAGTGACTGTCCTGTTGGTCGTTTCATTCCCTTGCCTATTATGACACAAACACGGACCCAGAATGCTGTTTCTATTTTTAAAAAGAAACTAAATACTGTGACTGGTATTTGAAAAAGTCAGCTTTAGTATTTTCTGCTATTTGTCTAATAAACCTGATAACAATAACTTGCCTTGAATTAAATCTGGTGGGCATTTGAGCCCCAGTGAGGGCCCTTGTCTAAGTGTAGAAATAATCGAGTTAAGGAGACGTTTTAGGATGTGGTCAGGTACGACTGCCAGAGTCATCTGACTCTGGCTTGTAAACCCCACTCTGAAATTGGATGTATTTGCTCGGCTCCGATCTCCTGGCAGTTTTCCCAATCCCTGTGATTTTTCCCAGGACATGAGCAGCTGCACTAACAGCTGCAAACAGGTTTAATTGTCTTGGTGTAAGGCATCTGGACTTGAACACATCTAAGGCCGCCTGGCACTCTCCCCATCTCCCCAGAAATATGCGTTCAGTCTTTCACAGTCTTGGCATTGCTTTCTTTAATGCGCTGGAAATGAAAGCCAACCAGAAAGTGGATTGTTCTGCTTTTGAGTTTGTTTATCATCTTTTTTTCAGTTAGCGGTTCTACTCTTCTTATCTTATTATTGAATACAGAGCTTTAAAACAAAAGTTTTGGTTTGTTTTCTTTTTGGAGATAGTCCCATGTAGCCCAGATGGCCTCCACACCTACTACCTTGACCGCCTGCCCTTCCTGCCTCCACCTCTGAGTGCTGTTATGACACGTGTGCATCACCATACCTGCCTCAAGCGTGCTGGGCTTAGAACCCCAGGCTTCACTCCTGCTAGGCAAGCACCCTATCAACCGAGCCCACCAGCCTCAATCCCCCAGAGACAATATTCTTATTCCATTCTCATCAAATCTGAGGTCTGGGGGTTTTCACCAGTAAACTTCATGTGACTGAGTAAATCTAACTGGTAGACATAAACGAGCCATTGTTGTTACCCCAGTGGCTGAAGGATCTAAAGGGGTAGATGTGAAAGAACCATCATTACACCTCTCTAGGGCATGCCTGACTACAGACAGATGGGATGCTGTTACAAATGCCTTGTTATCTGTCCTTGAGAGTCTCGAGGTCAAGCTGAGGGTGCAGAAAGCCAGAGTGGTAGATTTCAGTTAGCTGATTCCACTTTGATGTTTCTCAGACAGTATCTGTGTAGCTCAAGCTAGTCTAGACGTTTCCAGCCTCCTCGAGCCCTGAGATGAAGGGTAGGTACTCCCACGCTGGCAACAATTGTCTATTTTATTTCCCACCTTTTTTTCTCCTTCCATTCTTGTGTGTGTGTGTGTGTGTGTGTGTGTGTGTGTGTGTGTGCTCATGCGCAAGGCAGGGGTTGACACCAGGTCTTCTATGATCATCCTATGCCTTACTTTTTGAGACAGGTTATCTGGCTGAACCTGGAGCTCATAGATTTTGCTAGACTGGCTGGACAATAAGTTCCAGAGACAACTTTTTTCTTTACTAATATTTTTATTGTAAGTGAAATGCAGTTACACCACCCCCCCCTTCCTCCCTCTTGCTCTCCCACCTGTGTCCTGACTCCAGGTCTCCGCATCTCTCTGGGGCATCCATTCCTCTTTTACCTGAGCACAGGAGATTGAAATCAAGTCCTCATACTAGTTAGGCAAGACTTAGAGGACCAAGCCATCTGTCCCTTCCAGGGAGAAGAGAGTTCCACCTTAGTTTGGTGGTGGGCTATTTACCTGGAGAATTGTAATCCCCTCCCCCCACCTTAAAAAGTCTGGGAGACAACAAAAGCCAAAGGAGGCAAAATGCATCAGATTTCCTTTCAAGGGGAGCAGACACCAGCATTCCCAAGGCCCAGCTCCCGTGCCCTGCATCTCCCCACGTGTGCCTCATCTCTCTTCTGCAACAGCACTTGAGCCTACCTTGCCTTGGCAAACTCTTTGCAAGCCTTTAAACTCCCTCAGAACTGCCCTGATTGCTGTTGCCTCTCCATGGCCCCCAATCCTTCACAATGCCAATTAGCTGGGACCCGCAGCCCTCCTTGGCACGAGCGGGTCCATTTCCAGTGCCCAGATGCCACCTGCGTCCTGCGGCTGATGCAGGCCCAGGGGCACCCCCACACAGCCCTTCCTGTGCACCGCCTTCCCCCCTTCATCCGTCGTCAGAGATCGACCAAGGTGCGGGTAGGAGAGCCATTTAGTCCAATAGAAAGACTAAAATGTTTTCCCTTCTGATAATGTCCCTGGTTCCGTCCCCTGTTATTATGCTCCATAATGCGCCGCGTGCAGCCATTTTGTCATCGCTTTGGGTCATCCTTGCTCACAATTGGTTATTTACTCAGGGGCTTTTGAAATTATTGAGTTGACACATCTGTCAGACGGCGAAAGCAGAGATGCTAAAAGGTCACTTGGAGAGAAACCAGCTGCTTCAGACAAACCTTTCTGCCTCCAAATAGCACAATCATTACAGGCGGACAGATGGGGCCCGGCTTTCATCCCCGCTCCCGGCTCTCCTTGCCTTCAGGTATTTAACCACACTACCTCATTGCCAGGTCAGCTGGGCCTCTCATAATTACCACACAATAGGCATCTCCCTGCTTAAGAATAACAACTCCATTTTCCCCCTAAATAGGAAACCAGTTTCCCCACAGATACGCACTATCCAGGGCCTTCCGTAAACTTTGCATTTAACAGATTAGTTTTGACAGTGGTAAGCATGTTTCTATTGCTTCTGTAGCTTTCATTATGCCCTGCCACACGGGCTCTATCCATGGTAGAGTCTGCGGGGCTTTTGAAGAGCTCTGAGTAGATGACCTCAAGGGATTAGGACCATGGCCTTTCTCCTCTGTGGAGTCTTTCTCATTCATACTCCGAGCACCTGGGTGAGAGGGTCTCATTTAGGTGGCCTGGCTGGTGTGTGTGTGTGTGTGTGTGTGTATTAAAACTATATGATGCTTAATTTCAATTCTATAGACAGCGTAGGAAGATCCTTCCATGAACGGATTCTTCCAAATTCTTTTTTTTTTTTTGGAGGGGGATTAAAATGCCAATAGCTGCAATAATGGCCTCTAATCTTTCACAGTAATGGGAAGGTAAATGGGTTTTCTCTGGACTTAAAAATGGGTTTATTTATTTATCCTGAATTTAAAATACTGCACTTTTCTTTGAAGGTACAGAATGGCCAGGAGAAAGCAGAAAGCTGGCTCTGTTTTGAGGATTGCCTTGATAGGTGTGTTCACACAGCGTCTTGTTTGGTTAATGCAAGAGGCAGAAAGGAGAAGGATGTGTGGGGATGGCCTCATCATTCTAATTAGAGTTCTAGGTGCCACACATCTAGATGTCCCCCTCCAGGCTATTGAAACTTCACACAAAGAATGGGAGCCTTCACACTTCACTAGGAAAATAGTATCAGAAAGAAATGCAATTATAGCAAACCCTTCACTAGGAAAATACTATCAGAAAGAAATGCAATTACAGCAAGCCCTCCCCAGCCCTAAACAGTGGCAGCCATGGCTGACACTCTAACTGTGGTGCTTTCCCCCTTGCCTTTCCTCTTGCTCTGCCGCCATGTTAGCCGCTAACCACCTCTGCATTCTCTTCATTATTCTCGGGCTGACCAGGGATTTAGGGCTGACCTCAGGGCTCAAGAACTCCAAGGATAAAGGCTATTAGCAGCAGACAAGACAGCTGAATTACATTCCTATCATCAGATATTTCTATAAGATCTTATTATCTACTCACCAAAGCTGGAGCAGAGCTGTGAGTCAGGAGTAAGAAGAAATTGAGAACTGCCTTAGTCTGTGCCAATAAGGCCAGCTAGTTTCTCCAACTTCCTGGTAGCTAAAGGACTAAAACAAAACAAAACAACAATTATCAGCTTCAAGAAATTATTCAAACCAAAGGAAACTGCTCTGATCAATTGGACAAACAGTTCTCTCAGAATAATGGATTTCTCATCTAAGCAACAATTTGAGCATCAGACAAAAGTTTACTTTATAATGTACTTCAGGCATGAGAGCTCCTATGCCAAAAACTTGGTCTAACTTCAACTGGCTCTTTACTTTGGGGACCTGGTTTAATTGGGGGGATCATTCAAATACTACAGATCTCATCTTCTGAGCTGTCTCCTCTTAGACAGTATGGAATCTCTGTTGTGGTGATAATCTTCACTGCAAGAAGTCTAATAAAAATTCTTTGATAAAATTTCTTGATGACAATTTTTGGGAGGAGCTGAGGGACAACACCTTGGACAGGTGTTTCATCACGAAACAGATGAGAGCAAAGAAAGAGAATATTACAAGGAGACCCACGGCAAGTTCTGATACAGCACACACACACACACACACACACACACACACACACACACACACACACACACGTGTAGCGAGCTGCGTGGAATCACACCTGATGGAGATGTATAATCAACTCCTATTGCTAAAGTCTGACCTATGCTATGATCACGCAATGATTATCAGCTGCCTGCATATGCATGAACCTATGGGCAGTGCCCACCTGGCAATCCGGGATTGGCAGCCCATGTCTACTTAAGGGCTGAGAGAGGTTTATACCGAAGGAGAGAGAAGAAGAGAGAGAGAAGTGTAAAAAGTCCTGGAATAAAACTGCAGTGAGAAGAGCTCCGGTGGTCGCGTCATCCTTGCGGACGAGGGTGGCCGTGACACACACGCATGCACACACACACACACACACACACACACACACACACACACACACGGAACAACATTTACCCACCCCAGTGCACAGATGAGAAACCAAAGACAGCAGTTTGACAAGCCATTGGATTTTGCAGGGGTTACTTACAGAAATATGGATGATGGGCTACTTCAGGAAGAGCAATGACAAAAACAAAGGAAATAAAAGCAGAACAGCTGAAGGTTAATATTCAGGAGGATGGACTCTCTGAACATAGCGGACAATGAGGACTACTGAGAACTCAAGAACAATGGCAATGGGTTTCTGATCCTACTGCACGCACTGGCTTTGTGGGAGCCTAGGCAGGTTGGGTGCTCAACTTACTAGACCTGGATGGAGGTGGGGGTTCGCTGGACTTCCCACAGGACAGGGAACCCTGATTGCTTTTCGGGCTGGGGGGAAGACTTAATTGGGGGAGGGGGAGGGAAATGGGAGGCGGTGGCGGGGAAGAGACAGAAATCTTTAATAAATAAATAAATTAAAAAAAAATAAAAGCAGAACAGCTGTGCCACAGAATCTAACCCCAGCACTGCTTACAGCCCATCTGGAAGTCCGGAGCTTACTGCACATCTTGCGGGCAACCCCGCAGTCTGGAGACTTTCTTTGCGGCACTTCAAGTGGTCTGAGCCTCTTCAGGTGGTTCAGCTGGTTTAACCCTCTCCTAGGTAGCCTAGTTTGTCTGAGAGTGTCTCCCAACAGTCTTTACTGCTTGTATAAGCTTGGAAAAGGAAGAAGCTGAGTGAATCTGGTCAGTTTCAGGAACTTTCTGGAGCCTTTGAGTTGTTTCTGAAAGTTAGGGAGCAGAGATAACCACCAGAGGAGGGACTGGCTGGAGGTGGGATTGAGGAGCACCTTTAGAGAAATTCCCTGTGGAACAAAGGGAACATCTGAATCTTATAACCACTCTTGGGACTGGGAGATTTTATCTTAAGCAACCTTAGTTCAACAACCCATGTGAGAAAGAGCACAGAAGAGTCAGGAAATGGCTAGGACCATCCAAGAAGAGATGCCATCATCAGCACAGGGCAGGTTCTTAACTCCATCCGCCGATTTCTTTAGGCTGTAAGTTCTGGCGACTATGGTTTCAGAGGTCAGGTACGCTCTCAAAGAAGGAAGTGGAGGGAGAACTATGCACATGCTTCAAGGCCTGGATTTAGTGCAACAAACTACTACTTAAAATGGCACAGGCTTCCTCAAATCTCATCTCTAGAAGTGGGCAATGATGCCTTCTTTATTAAGGCTGCTGTATGGGTAAAAGGCAATAATTTAAGGAAAGTGATAAAGAAATCACTCAGATGTAGTAAAGACTCCTTAGATATGGCTATCATCATCACTTATTGCTGGTATACACTAACATAATCAGAAGAGGAGGAAACAGAAAGAAGGCTCAGGGAAAACCTGAGACTTGAACTACATGTACAAGTAATAATTCTGCAAAATTTGGAGCCAATGGTAAAGAATCAAGAATTTATTTTCAAAAATTGTTCTGTTAGCAGAAGGGATCCCATTTAGCTTTTGAAGTGTGGCATCAACATGTTTTACACTATACTGGTAATACAGAGATTGAAAGGGGTGAGAGCCGAGTTAATTGGATAGGTCTGTGTGAATTAAAGCAATGAGCTACTGGGCTATGGGAGAGTCAGTAGTCAGTAGATTGGAGATGGTTTTTCTAATAGACGATGGAATACATGTAGGAATGATTCCAAAACAAAATTTGGCTTCTTTTAATGAAGTGTATGGAAGTGTTTTTATGTTAAAAGTTAGCTTCATCTGTTTTATTTAAACAGGTCGAAAGCATATCCAATGGATGTTAATGAAAACATTAAAGCTAATCAAGTTCTCTGTGCTGGAATTGCAGTGTATGCCTGGGTCTCCCTGCTACCTGATACCTCACCCCATTAATGGGAGAAAGATACAATAGATGCAAAGAAAAGGACTCACCAACTGCTGGATTTTACAGGACTTGGAAAATGACCTTGGCTTAGCATCTTTTGGACCGTAGACAGTGCTGCTTAGTTCACTTCATTTCTGCACATTCTAACCCAGTGGAGCTTTTACCCCAGTGGGGAGCTAAATGAGAGACTGTCACCATCCTTTTGAGTTCCTATCAATTGAGAAACAAGCCTTAATAAACCCCTGAATGCAGGGCTTCCTGAGATGCCCCTTGCCCGTGCTTTAGCTATTGGCATTCAAATTTATTTAATTAGCAGGCTTTAATTTGCACTAAACAGAAAAGGCAGGATTTGGAGCAAGCATCAGGTGACACTAATGTTAGCCTAATTGGTCAGATCTGTGTTAATTATCGGGTAACTTGGCTAAATAATACAGCTATTCCTAGACCAGGACCAGGTGATTCTCCAAGTCTCTTTCCAGAGCAGCCTAGCAGCCTTGCCTTCACAAGGTATTATTTGCAAGAGGTCTTGTGAGAGATGCTGCTTTTAGAAGGGTGAGAATTAAGGATCTGGATTTAAGGTCGGAGGGCAAGCAGAAGCACAATAAGAGAGGCGACCTTCTGGTGATATTTAGAAGGCACGCCACAAACCCTGCTTTACTTGTGAACAATTAAGCCGTTGAATAGTTGAAGAATAACCTAGATTCAATCCTAACCACTGTCAATAACCAAAGACAATACTTTCCTCCCCATAGCTCATATCCTTGTTATGTAGGATAGGCTTCTTCTGACTCTTTTACCTAACATATGGTGGGTGTCTATTTTCACACTATTTATGGTCTGATTTGTATTAATCGATCCTGAAAATCACCTGTCTAACATTATAGTAAAGCTAGCTAAATTATAGTTACTATTTTAACCTTTTTATGAAGGGAGAACAATAAAGAATACAATCAAAGAGGTGGAATGACTATCTGCGGGGTCCAAAAGTTTGAGTGGAAATAATCAAAATAGAAGGAAGGGATGGAGAGGGGTCCTCTCCCTGGGTCAGCTTGGGAGGGGAACAGAAATCATCATTAGGATGCTGCAATAGTTAATATTGATGTACCTTAAGTTACTAAAGCAGACCCTTGAATAAGTCTGTGATGGCATTCACAGAAAGGACCCACTAGGGGGTAAGACCCACAAGAATGTCCTGGCAGTATGCCAGGGGATAAAGCCAGGAGCTGAGGAATATGGGAATTCTTTTTGTCTCCAGCCACCTTGGTGTGAGCTGCACTCCTGTGACTTCTTTGTCATGATGGGCTGAGATCTCCTAAACCATGAGGCACAGCAAATCTTTGTGCGTTATTCATGCCAGGTGTTTTGTTGCAGTCGTGGAAAGCCAAACTAAAACAGAAACAACAACAACAACAACAACCACAAAAAACGATACCAGAGCAGTGGAGAGATTGTTGTGGCTACCGGACCATGTGGTTCTTTACCATCGCAGGGTCTTGACAGGGTTTGTTTTCTATGTCAGTTAAAAAATGAAAAGGCAGGTAAGATCTTGAGCTGACGCAGCAACAGTGGGAAAATTCACAGGATGAAAAGTGAAGGAATCTGCTGGAGGAAATGTTAAGACAAGCCAGCATGAACGCTGCTTCATGGGCATTGCGGGTTCTTTTAAAAAGCGTTTACCGTAAGAATTGAAAACAGGACCAGCAGAGCAGAGAGGTCTGAAAAAACTTGCCATTTGTTCAGAAAAACTGCACGTGTAAAGATGTGGTCAGGGAACTACATGACCTGCAGAGATTGGTGCCACCAAGAAGAAACATTGTTACCGGGACTACAGGAAAGGTTCCCAAGTGCATCTGAGAATTGGCCGTAACCCACCCATTAGGCTGTGGTTTAATGAGCAAAAGTATTTGAAAGGTTTTCCACAGAGCTGCTAATGCCTTCTGATAAAGAGGGAAACTCAGGGAAGCTGTATTTAGCCACACAGGCATTCAGAGGACCTGTTGTGCCCAGTCCGTGGGGACCCAAAAGACCACCAGGGAGACAGACTCACTGAAATGCAAAAGCAAGGTTTACTGTGTGCACAGTACAAGCCGGCAGGAACCTCCTCAATGCAACTGGTGCAGCAGCAGCAAGAGGAGGTACCCCACCCTCCCAGAGGACATTATGTAAAGGCAAAAGCCAGATTACAAGTTACATTAGCAAAGTGTGGGTGATGGGTTTCTAAGGCTTAGGACCCCTGATTGGCTGACATTTGTCTGGGGTGTCCTGGTGAAAAGCAGTGAGTGTGTGCCGGCAAGTGTTCCTATCTACAATGGTTGGAATGTTAGGAATTTCCTTTGGAAGGTCTGTTCCTGGGTGGTATCTCAGTTTGTGGTCTTTATCAGAACCAGGTATTGCCTCAGGGTAAACTACGGAGACTCAGGCGAGTGTGTCGAGTGTGTCAAGGCTGGGTCCTCCATTTCCCCTTCACAAATATAGCAACTGATCATGGGTCCTGCTTGCCTATGATTTTAAGGAGATATTATTGGGACCTAAGAACCATTAGCTAACAGATTTTTCCAGGGCAGTGGCCATCCTACCAGGCCCTGTAGCTCTGATCTTTGGGTACAACCAAATTATAATCCTGAATGTCCTTCTTGGTTCTGTGGTTCTGCATAAAGAACCAAGATGTCTTCTTATTGTAGAACCATTTTAGTTAATAAATTCATTAATTGACAACTCTGGGCCTATTTTTCTGGTATATCAGTGGAGACTATAGTCATTTTCTCCCCCATGCCTGGGAGTTCCCCCTTGTCTCAGTATTTCAACCTATTCTGGACACGGAGAATGGGATGAGATGTTCTTTTCTGTAACTACTTCAAGCTGACATTGGGGCATTGTTGTCAAGGCCCAAGAAGGCTGAAAGGCTAGCCAAAGGTAAGGTGGGAATTCAGGCAATAGGGGCACTCACAGAAGCATCTGGTTCACAGAATCTGTTGAAGAGACAGCGAGCATTCACATCAGGTGGACTGGGCTACATCAGCTTTCAGCAAGTCCAGGGCTCACAGTCATTGGAGCAGGTTGCAGTCAGCAACTGATGTTTAGCTGTATCTGACAGCCAAGAGTGTTTGGTTCAAATCCAGGTGCCCCTTCCAGATTGGATTTCTTTGTGCCGGCAGAGTGGCTTGTCTTAGGAAATATTCCTAACAGATGGAGGTCTCACCAAAAAAGGTCTGTTTTTCTCCGTGGGCCCAGGGCCCAGGGCTGCCAGCTGGAAAATGCCCTTCCTGTGTGCCTCCTCCACCAGGTAAGATCTGCTTCACTTGGTGAGCTCCCCTGCATGTGGGTTGGGTTTTGGGGTAACCATTTGGCTTTTTGGGCTTTTGTTGAAGTCTTGGCCATGCCAAAAAGCCTGCTTCATGCTGTGAAAGCTGGAGCCTTTTGCTGAGATGGGATTGGGGTACAGGGAGACGTCCCTTACTCACTTCCCATGCATCCCCGTTTTTTTAACTCAGGGCTCTGTTTCAGTGGATGCATAAAGTGTTCTCCAGATAATGCCAAAGACCTACGCCAGCTCCTGGAACTTCACCATTGGTACCAGCTATCCTAGACGAAGAACACCTACCAACTAAAAACTGGTTGTATCTGATATACCTGAGTCTCACCTGTCCAACCAGGGCACTTCCCTGTTCCAGTCTTTCTGGCAGTTAATGCAGGGGACCAGTAATCACAATATTTTTTTCTCCTAACCACCTGCTTTCTTTTCTCCCTCAAACACCAGCTGCCTAAGGACTCCAGGATGACAGCAAACTGGATGCTGTTCCAGCCACACCTCTCACTGAGCTTGGACTTCAACTCCCAGTTTCCCCTCACTCTCCCATGCTGTCCCATGCCTGCTGGAAGTAGCCATACTTGAGCCAACACCCCTATATCCAAGAACTCTGGGATATTTGGTCAAAAGTCACACCCCTACATCCAAAGAGTCTGGGATGTAATACTAAGCTGGGGACATCACCCCAGCTCTCTAACACCCCTATAACCAAGAAGTGTGGGATGATTTGAAGTCCCTGACCTAGCAGTTGCCCTGGCTTGGACTCCAACTCACAGCCTGCCAAGCACTGACCGCTACCCAAGGAGGGTCAGGACCACTCCCTCAGGCTATTTAGACTTGCACCAGAAAAAAGAACATGTGTTTTTGGGTTTGCATGGATCCCTCCTCTGTCTTTCTCTCCCTTGCCATGCTTTCCCAGACACCCAGGAGTGCAACATTTATTAAATATGGGCATTTTAAGTTGGATTCTCTGGTCGTATTGAATTTCTTTGTGCCGACAGAGCAGCTCATCTTAGAAAATAGTCCTAACAAAGAGGAAACCCATTGAGATAAGTTTAAACTAGGAACAGAAGTTAAAATTTATGTACTTAAAAGAAAATAATGCATTTGAAACTTCCAGGCCCATATTGAAATCTATATCATAGATAAAAGCAGATAATGGGTATCTGTAAACAGCAGGAATAGACTCATACCTTTGAGTCATAGCAAAACTTACAGATTTTGGTTAGAAAAATGTATATTTTTCTGCTGTTCAGAGAGCCAGGTATAGATTGGACAGAGATGTCTTTGGCCTGATGAGGACCACCCTTAAGTTCATTTTTAAATGGCAACGAGAATAAATCTAAAATCTTGAACTTATGGCTCAAACATTAAGTAGTCAGAAACATTTTCCATATCTTAACCTGTATTTAGTATTTACATCTTAAGTCATTTTTAGACTGTCAAAGCTTATGAGCTTTTATATCTTCAGACTTTTATTTATCTTAAAACATTTTTTTTTTAAATCAAGATACCTAGTAACTTTAGAAAAAGTAAAGCTTCGTTTTTATATCTATACAATAAGCTTAAAAGCTGGCTATAGCTTTGTGGAAGGATCTGGATCCCTGTTGCAAGTGGATGCTACTTAGGTTTACTCAAATTAAAATTTGAGGACATGGTCCCTCAAGTTTCCTTGAGACATCTGACATGACCTGAAAGTAGTCTAATTACTCCATGAGCCCACTTTCATTTCTGATACCCAATGCATATGTAGGGAATTTTCAAACCATTTTGCATTGAGGTAACTGGTTAGAAATATTTATGAAACCCATTAAAATACTGTTAGACTTATGATTGGGGGTTATTACACAAAAATATGTGGGAAAAAAATTAACAAAAGCCAGAACAACATGGAGTAGAGATGGAAAGATTCCAAATGTCAACCGTGAACACTGATCCATGGTGATCGACATGGAGGGACTTTAAGAGAAAAGTTCATGGCAGCCTGGGGAGTCAGCCTGAGTTTTTGTGGCCAGAGTTTTCATTGGTGCTCCATTGGACAGACATGACTGACTGCCTCCCCCCCCCCATGCGGTTCCTCCAGTCACAAGGGTCCTTGAGACTATGAGGTGTGGCTGCTCCTTCTTAACATTTATGCTTCTAATTCCTCTTTAAAACAATGACATTCATGTGGGAGCCTAGGCAGGTTGGATGTTCACCTTACTAGACCTGGATGGAGGTGGGTGGTCCTTGGACTTCCCACAGGGCAGGGAACCCTGACTGCTCTTCGGGCTGACGAGGGAGGGGGACTTGATTGGGGGAGGGGGAGGAAAATGGGAGGTGGTGGCGGGGAGGAGGCAGAAATCTATAATAAGTAAATAAATAAATAAATAAATTAATAATAACAACCCCCCCCAAAATAACCCAAAAAGCCCACAATGACATTCAGGTGAGACATGGCATGAATTACTTCCTAGACGCTGAAGGGAAAGGCCAAATCTCAAATATCGGCAAAACCAAATTCTTTACCACAAAGAAATGCAGCTATTTTTTTGTCTAATCTTCAGATACCACAATGGCATTCGAAGTATCTTTCCCTCTGCCACCTGGCTGGCAATCTTAGGCGAATCTGTCTGATTCTGGAGAAAAGATGCACGGAGCACTCACGATAAGGCGATTACTACACCGCATGTATCTCTCTGGAACTTCGAGACTGTTATTACGACCATCCCAGGACAGGACTGGCTAAGGAATGTGTCATTTGGCATTTATCCCTATGTCTCTTTGCACTTTGAGCTGCCAGACCTGTTTCCTGGAAGTGTCCAGGGACAATTGGTGAAATGACCAAGGAGCACACATTTCTAGATTCCTAGCACCTGACCCTGCTCCTCTATTGGCCACAGTCTGGGAAGGTTAATACCAAATAATCACAGACGAACAGAAGCTTTGCCATGTTCCCCCACAGTAAGAAAACAAATCTGGGATTTTGATCTTCCTCTCACCAGCTCTTGACACTTAAATAGTTAAGAACCCAGAAAGGGAAAATAAATGATATGGTTTCCCTGGGCACTGGAGAAAACTCAGTAGTCGACTTCAGCAATAATTCCCAGTATGCAGGACCGGGGGAGGCAGGTACTGTGTGTCACCATTAATCTACCTTTTATAAAAATTGCTATTCCAAAAATACTAAATAGAGTGCAATCTGTTCGCTAACAAAGAAAACAGAAAGAAGTTAGGAGGAAAATAATACATACTTGGCTTTGGGCAGTTGGGTCTTTTTCTAGGGTGGAATTGGTTAATGGATGAAGAAGTTGGCATTTTCAAAGATGCTGAGGCTGTCTCATGTATGGGCAAGAAAGCCAGCATGTGGCTGATGGGCTGGCCACAGTGTGGCTGTCAAGATGTCAGAAGAAGCCCTAGGAAAGGAGGTGGAGTGGAGGGTGACTTTAAGAGGAGGCCAAGAGTCTACATTTGATCTAGGAGGTAAAGAGAAAATGTGGTTGAAGCAGTTCATGCAAGAATTAATTTCCAGGGCAACAGGATACTTGGCAAATTGTCTGTTTCTCCTGAATTGGCAGATACACTGGGGAACAAGAGTAACATATCCCTTAGGATGAACAGTTTATTCTCACGGGTGCTTTATTTACTGAAAAACAAATCTTACTAAGAACTCAGTTGGAAATATCTTTTCATTTACTGTGCTCTCTGCCTGCCTTCAACATAGAAAAAAACCCAGGCACGTTCTCAAATAAGACTAAAAGCCATACAGGAATGCTTATAGTAACTACTGCAGGCAGAGGCCCGAGCTTCAGGGTCCCTTGTTGGCGTGAGACAGGAAGAGCTGCTGTGCAACACTGAGCCTGATGCTTCTAGAAAGATGAGAAACAGTCGGCGGGGTATAAGGAAAGGTGGACAGAAAGGAAATGGCCAAGGAAAGATTTGTTCTTAAGCAGTAGGGAGAGCTCATAGGAGGTATGGTGAACAATCTGTCAGCTCCGGAATAGCTGCAGTTTGCATCTTTATTTTTCTCTTTCCCCTTCAGTTACAAACACCCTGCAAGCATCCAAACCAACAGTGTCTCTAGGAGCGCACAACACACATTCTCAAGCTGGAGCAGCATGGCTGTTGTCTTAGTCTATTTCGGTTACGAGAACACAATATGTAAAAGGGAATAACAGAAGTTCAGGGAGGAGAGTGCTGGCCCATACCGGACTCAGCAGCTTGATGCAGGAGGATCACAGTTCAATGCCAGCCTGGGCCCCGGCCTCCCTGCCATTCTGCCCTTGCCCAGCTAAGGTGTGGGTTTAAATCACAGACATTCAAGAGCATACTTATCTGCTCTGCATTGCTGGGATCCTTCTGGATGCTTCACGACTTAGCGGGTGGTATTCTGGCTAAAGTGCGTGTGAGAGGGAGCAGTTACATGTGAAGACCAGGAGCATGAGAGAGTCCAGACAGCAAAACTCACATGGTAATAGCCCGCTCTTGTCAGACTGAATTAATCCCCACAGTACCCGATTCTAGCTCATGAAATGGCATTCATTGGTTCGTGAGAACGGAACTCTATGACCTTTACTGATTGTACCTCTCAACAGACCAGCTTGAATGACAACCATATCACACTAGCCACAGCACAATTCTCAAGCATCTGGAGTGGGCATCTTCTATTCAGTTGATCATTTCCTTTGAGATGCCCAGAGTTTGCTACAGAGCATGGGTCCTGCTTTTTATTACTTAACGACAAAGGGATCATCTCCTGATGGGGTTGGAAGTACCAAGTAGCTACTGTGCTTTAAAAAAAAGCTCTCTGCTTAGGCTTCCTGAATCTGAAAGGTACTTCTATTGTCAGCAGAAATGTTTCGTGGATGTCTACTAGAGATGTGTATGTCTGGTGAAGCCAAGACAGAAAGCTACCTGGTGGAAATGAATGTTGTATGGCGTCTGGTGCAGGCTGGAATGCTTGTGTTTCTTCTTCTGTATGGTCTCTGGGGGACAGAGACCATATGGATGTGGAGCAGAGGATGGGCGGGTTTCCATGAGTGCGCTCAGGTCTGGAGTATGGACAGGCCCCAGGAAGTACCCAGTGCGGACAGCAGAAGCCTTGGCCAAGCCTAGGGCTACATGACTGCCCAGGCCAGGGCAGGGGTGCTGGTGTGGAGAACACAAAGGCGATGGGGGGTAAGAAGGCACAGTGCTGGGGGATTTGAAAGCAGACTATTTTCTACTTCATAACTTTTGAATTACTTACCTTGTAGTTCTGTTGTAGTTTCTTGCTGTACCATTTTAATTTAAAATGAGTTTATCTTTAGCAGTTCCTTCGGGATTTATATAATCATATAAATATAATTATATAGTATAATTACATAATTATACTATATACAAATATAAGTATAATTATATAATCCGTGAATATATAATTTAACTGATTAAATTTATTTTTAGGGAAGTTTTGAATTTGTAGAAAAATTGGCCAGCTGATCAAGATTCGCATGAGTACTGCCACACAACCCTAGTTCCCCATTATTTATATCTTGTATCAACATGGTCTTACAATTAATGAAGTGACTATATTATCACCTAGAGTCCATAGGGTTTTTTTAATTTTAATTTTTTGAGGCAGGTTTCACTGTAGTTTTGGAGCTGTCCTGGAACTAGTTCTTGTAGACCAACCACAAATTCACAGAGTGGTTGGGATTAAAGGCATGTGCCACCACCTCCCGGCTAAAGTTGATAGTTTACGCTGGGTTTCAGTCTGTGTAGTATGGGATTGTGAGCTTTGGTAAATGTACAATGTCATAAATCCATATCTTTGCTATTCAAATATCTTATAGAAAGCTCCCACCATCTTATCATTCTTTGTGCCTGGCCTACTCACCTCTTTTCTGAGATTTATTTTTTAATTGAACTTAGCACCTAATAGAAGAGTTAATTGAATTTACATATTCACATATTGTCTTAGTTAGGGTTTCTATTGCTATGAAGATACATCATGACATTGGCAGTTCTTATAAGGGGAAACAGTTGCAGCTGATTTCACTTTCAGAGGTTCAGTCCATTATTGTCATGGTGAGAAACATGCAGGGTGCAGGCAGACGTGGTGCTGGAGAAGGAGCTGAGAGTTATATCTACATCTGGATCTTCAGGAAGCAGGAAGAGATGGTGGCTAATAGGCCTGCCTTGAGCTTCTAAGACCTCCTAATAGTGCCATTCCCTATAGGCTTATGGGGGTCATTTTCATTCAAAACATCACACAGGATCCATAAATATGTGTATCTATACATATATGGACACACACGTGCACGTGCACACGCACGGGTTCTTTCTAGCCGTTTGTAAATTACCTCTAATAGAATCAGGGCTGCAAGCGTGTTGAACCTTTGTGTATCCCCTGAATGTCTGAGGTATTTTCTATGCTACGACTGCAACAGTATTACCATTTATCATTAAACCCACCCAGTGTTAAACTTATCACTTTGACACTTTTATGATTCTTAAGATGTCCTTG